>NC_034596.1:85246217-85285954 GCF_900095145.1 Mus pahari | reverse complement strand
GGAGAGGGAGAGGGAGAGGGAGAGGGAGAGGGAGAGGGAGAGGGAATAGCTAAAGACAGTAGGAACTCTGACCTGAAAAGAGTCAAGAAATAGAGAGCAACTGGTTCAAATAAACAAGAAAGAAGACACAGTCACAATTCTAATAATTACTGCTAATAAATGGCAACCCGAGTCACTGTGTTCTCCAAGTCTCTTTGAATCTCTCCTCCTCAGTCACTGGTTCCTTTTGTTAGTAAAGTTTAAACCCAAGATGGCAGTGGATGTTCATTTCTGTAGGAAGTCCAATGTTATACCAAGAGCTGGTGCAGTCTACTGGCAGGACTCAGGTGTCAGATGGGAAGGCAGGACTCATAGTAACCCAACACAGACTACCATCTCCTGAAAATGCCTTGCCCAAAACCCTACCCCCATATCTCTGATAAATCAATAAGGAACACTTGTTACCCCAGGAGAAACCTCAAATTCTCTGTTCACCATGTAACAGAATTGTAGATAGCAAAATGAGGAAGCACACTTCAAATCACCAAGAATTCCCCTAGAGAACCTTGTATCATATTTACATACCAATCGCTATCTCCTGACAAAACAGAATTTTAAAGTTTGGTCGGATGGCAGTTCTTCTGAATCAGAAAGTTTGAGCTGGGGCTTGGTCATGTCTGAGCAAGCCAACATGGTGACACAGATGCCCATGTAAATCTGGGAACTGCTTTCCTTACGCTTGTGTCTTGATTCTGCTTGGGTTCTAGTTAACTAGAGGATGATTTTGTTCCCAAGAGCATTTGGTAAAAAGAGCATAAATGTTTTCCTGTTGTACTGGCTAGTTTTATGTCAATTTGACACAGGCTGGAGTTATCACAGAGAAAGGAGCTTCAGTTGGGGAAATGCCTCCATGATATCCAGCTGTAAGGAATTTTCTCAATTAGTGATCAAGCAGGGAGGTCCCCTTGTGGGTGGTGCCATCTCTGGGCTGGTAGTCTTGGTTTTATAAGAGCAAGCTGAGCAAGCCAGGGGAAGCAAGCCAGTAAGAAACATCCCTCCACTGCCTCTGCATGAGTTCTTGCTTCCTGACCTGCTAGAGTTCCAGTCCTGACTTTCTTTGGTGAGAACAGCAGTGTGGAAGTGTAAGCTAAATAAACCCTTTCCTTCCCAACTGCTTCTTGGTCATGAAGTTTGTACAGGAATAGAAACCATGACTAAAACATCTGTCATAACCGGAGCTGTGGGCTACTTGCATCTAGTGAATTCAGGCCAAAAATATCGCTGCATGTTCAATAATATACCATGAAGGGTTGTCTTGCTCATAACCTCAATGCTAGTACTATTTAAAAACTAAAATAGGAACACACATCCACAAAATCTCTATTGTATTTATGCATGACTACAGTTACTACACACACACACACACACACACACACACACATACACACAAACATGCACAGACATACAGCATGCAAACATACTCACACATACATGCATGTGTAACTAGAGTACAAGGTAAGCAACAAACTTGTTAATAACATCTGGCTGTTCCCCTAGTCTACATATTGGTCAAATGGCTGCTTTATAGATATGAACTTTGAAATGCAATTTCACATAACCAGGAACTGGTAGGAATATCTTATACCTGTTCTAATTCTTCTTCACATCTGTGCTAATTCTTCTACATGATCTTTTTAAGCCTCTTGCCTACGAACTCACTGCTGTCTGCAGTTTCATATCTTAAAAAAAAAATTCTCATTATATTTTCCCCGGCACAATGATGTCATCTCAAGTCCTTGCCAACCATTGATGACTCACTCCAAACTGGGTACTTTTAGATTTATTCCCACCCCCCAAAGATACATGAGCAGATCTGACTAAGGTGCATGGGAGAAATTCTCCCTTGGAAGCACATATTCTGGGCCAGTGGAGGATGAGCAGAAGGTTCCTTTTGTAAGGAGGTCAGCAAACACTTACCAACCATCGTGACTCACTCTGTGGTTGAAGAGAAACCTTTAGTGACTCTCCAAAGGCTTTTACTATTTACCTCACTTATAAGTGATAGCTGTGCTAATGGTCTGGTCTCAGGGTGAATGGACCTTTATAAATATAAACACCAACCACGCCTGATTTTTTTTTTTTTTAATAAGGAAGACATTCTCAGCCACTCCCATGGGTAAATCCCCAGTAGAAACTATACCCTTTTCTAGCTGAGGGAAAGAAATCCTGGTATATACATTTGAAAATTCAAAGTCAGTATAAAAAAACCACCAGAAAACAGTGTAGACTGTGGCAGATTTTTTTTCCTCAATAATTTGTGTGAGGAAGAAATATACAAGATGAGAGGAGACACATGAACCTGGATGAAAGATTAGCAGGCTAGGCTGTTAATCTCAGGGCATTTTGGTTTTGTTAAATAAAGTTGTTTTTATTTAATTTATTTATTTACTTTACATCCCCATTGAAGCTTCCCTTTGCCTTTCTCCTCACAACCCCTCTCTCACCTCCTCTCACTCTGTGCCTCCCTCCTTTTCTCCTCAGAAAAGGGATGGCCTCCTTTGAATATCCACCTGCCTTGGTATATCAAGTTTCAGTAGGACTAGGAGAATCTTCTTCTATTAAGTCTAGACAAGTCAGTACAGTTAGAAGGCAACCAATAGAGTAAGAGATAGCTTCTGAAGAAGGATGCTTTAATCCCACTGAGAAGGGGAAATAAAATAGACATGGGTGGTGGTGGATGGTGGGAACTGTGTGGGAGAAGGGGTGCAGAAGGGAACTGAAATTTAAATAACGTTTTATTGGGACATAGCTATAGTCATTAACGCCCCTTTTTACTACATTTCCCTGTCTGCCTTTGTACCACTGCAGCAGAGTTGAGTAGCTGCTACAGAGTCGTGTGACCTATAGGCCCGTTTGACTCTGTTTACTCTCTGATCCTCCAGGTCATTGTTTTTATTCATATTTTAACCTCCAGATTATGTTTAAGTGGTCCAAAGAACACAAATGTGCATGGAAAGGTCAAATGGAGAAGATGAACCATACATATTCATTAAAGCATTCCAGATCCCTCTAGACTGACCAAGTTTGTTCTCAACTGACTCTATTCATCCCCTTTTCTTTCTTACTTTTGACAGGGACAGCTATTGGAAATGTGATATACATAAATAAGAAGTTACTGGCTAGAGCAAGAAAGGTTGTGCTATGGTCCTTCCATGCTTCCTTCACAGAGTTCCATTTCCCCAGAAAACTAAACCCAAGTGCTTCTTAGGGTTCCCCAACTGCTCCACTCTTAGCAGAGCATTCAGCCATGGGATTCCATCAAACACAGAGCCTTAAGGGACTGGCTCCCTATGAATCCTAGGCTTTCTCTTATTATCTGATCCCTATTCATATGTTGTAATGTCACCTCATGGAACTTAGCATGTGCAGGGGAGTTTCTGTCTCATTCGGATCAGGCATGTTGATAACTAGAATGCCACAAATCTCCTCCGTACCTATAATCTGGCAGATAGAATACAGTTCTAATAAGAGGAGACATGATATATAAAGAATCCGCCAATTAAGCATGAAACTAATCTGTCTCAAGTCCCACAGAGGGTGGTCTAGACACTAAAAGCAATTCAACCTAACACTGTTTGAAGGCAGTCAGCTGTGGATGCAGAGAAATAAATTAGAGGCTTCTGGCAAAAGAGGAAAGTAGCTAGTAATAGTCTGGTAATGGAAGAGATAGGGCAAAGTTGTAACTTATTATAATCGTAATGATATGATGTTACTTCCAGAATATAGATCTAGTTCTATGAGAGGAACTCGTCCATGTTAAAGGCTTGAGACCTTGTAAGAAAACACACATCACTCAGAAGTTATGAGTTCAGTTTATTATATTCGATGAAATGAGAGACGAAATAGCATTGCAACACAATGAATATCTCAGTCTCTAGGCCTCCAATGCATCTTCAGGACACTTGAAAAATGGGGAGTAATGGAGCCCTCTCAGTCTACCTGCAAGGGGAATCTACTGCACTATCATCTTGAAATGGACACACTAAAATAAGGGCTCTCATTTTTTTTCTTTTCTAGTTATTGTAAACAAAATGGCCAGGAGATGCTCATATATCAGTACTTCTTGTCTGCACAAAAGGACTTAGGGGGTGTGTCCTGGAGATAGTGCTACAGCTAAGTATTTCATCCAGGTGATATTTTATGGTCATCTTGTTTGTCAAATATCACCACTGTGCCATTCCCTGCTGGGTCAGATCAGCGTTTCTAATTCAAAAGGGTGATTATGAATTACACCCAACCACCCCTTTCCAAAAGAGGAACAGAGAGAAGAAAAAAGATGATATTTAAACAATTGAAGAACATCAGGAAGTAGCAGGACACTGACCTCCATGAAGAAACCAAAGCCTCTGCAGGCAAGAGCGGTGTGAACCCCAGACAGAAATATGAAAGGGAAAATATCTTCCCTATGCCATGGAGGGATGAGTGAAGGTGGCCCAGATCCAAGACTTAAAACTTGCCTCAGGAGATGACTTCTATGTGTGTTTAGAAGTCTACTCCAGTCCTTAGGAATCCGTTCACAGCTATGTGCTCTTTTTTAGTATTTTTTTTTAATTTTTATTTGATGTATATGAATGTTTTGTGTGTATACATGTCTGTGAACCATAGGAATGGGAGCATTGCAACGCAACGGTACCTGGTACAAGAGAGGGTGTCCTACCTGGAACAGTAGTAGTATTTTGGTATTTGGAATTGAACCAGAATATTCTCAAGAACAAATACTCTTCACTCAATAACCCTTTCCCTCATTCTGTGTGTCCTTGTGTTGTATGGTAGTCTCCCTACATAGTCTCAGTTTCAGTAAGATGGAGAGTTGACTCTGGGAGAACAAAATACCATTCTTCCTCTAATATGGCATGCCCCATGAGCCCTCAGGAAGTAAGCTCCGGTATCAGATACACTATTATCCATGGCTTCTACAGTGAACCATCTCATAGTTCAGCAAGCATTCTGCTGTGGCATTTAAGAAGCATAGTCTTTCTTCTCCCTCTCCTTTATGAGTGCCTTATAATGTTATTCATTAATATAAAGATGAGAAGTCATTTCATTCAAAAGGTCAAGAAACAATGCCAGAAGAGCTGAACATTTGTTTGTGTCTGTGCTTGTGTGTTTGTGGGTAGAGATTGTGTGTGTGTGTGTGTGTGTGTGTGTGTGTGTATGTGTGTGCGCACATTTGAGGAATCCACATGCTCCATCCTCTGATCCCTTTTAAGGAACCCCAGAATGACGCAAGAGAAAACAGGCCCTTCTCTTTCTGTCAAAGGGTAGGCGCAGCCCAGTTATAATCTATCCCTTACACAGTCCCCACATAGCAGAGCCCTGGGCGTTCACTGCTCTATGAGTCTTCTCCAAACTGTGAACATATCATAGTCCTGAACTCAGGACAAAATATTAGGCTCTAGGGTAAACCAAATAGTGAGGTGATCTAGAGGCTACGTAAGCTCTATTGAAGGCAGGCAGTGTTGAGGGGTTACATCAACAACCCAAAGACAGAATAGCTTTTCTTAGCTTTGCCCAGCTCAGGGCAGAATAGGGGACAGCCTTGAAGGAGTAAAAGAGATTTCTTTGCAAATAATTCCTTTCATCCCAGATATCAGGACTCACAGAGATGCAAGTGATCCATAGGGATGCCCCTGTAAAGCCAGCTTTGATTACCCAGGTTTTATCTTCCAGTCTGCACTGAATGGTGAAATTAAATATTCTTATAGATCCATTTAAGTGTTGTGCATATAAGTATGTGAGGTGCACAGCATGTGTGTAGACGAGAAAGGGATACATGCATACATGCATAGAGGCTAAAAGAGAGCATTCTCCCTCTTCCTTTGGATCCTCTGCCCATTTTTCCACTGCAGGATCTCTTGCTACACTTCTGTTGGATGTAGGTGCTGTGATACAAATCCTGGTCTTTATATTTGAACAGCTAATGCTCTTCATCACTGAGCCATCTCTAGCTCCTCAATGATGCTTTGTAAGAAAACTGCTCTCTCTGTAGTCTTATCATGCGAATTTTAAGGGAAGAAGGTATCTTTTATTTTCTAATTCCTCTCCCATATATATAATTTCAGCTGAACATTTACTGAACATATATATATATCCATATATATCCATTCATACACACATACACACATACACACACACACACACACACACACACACACACACACACACAAACACACACAAACAAAGCTCAGTAAATGTTCACATGAAGTGCAACATAACAGTGAAAGCACCTTTGTGTTGGCCTGCAGCAATAGCCTAGCTCAGAAAGTACTCCTCATGGTTGTCTCCAAGCATGGTACAATTTTTGCAGTAAGTCTATTTTAGGGGAGACCTTTTAAAAATGAGAATGTGCACTGTGCCTCTCAGGGGGCTACCGGTGATAATGTATTTCTTGTAGCCTGCCAACAAGTTCTTGGCATATTCACCAGCAGGCTTATGTTTCTTAAGATCTTGCTCTATGGACTTAGAAAGAATGGGCTCAAAATCCTTTATCAAGACCTTTAAACTACTCTGATTCCTTGTTTGTACTAGATTCCAGATGAAGTCATAAAAGTTTTGCCAGCAAATGTAGAGTGATCAGATGCTGCTCAGAACACGTTGACAGACACTAGATAAATACATCAGGTGTTGTTCATGTTTCTAGGGTGCAAACTAGACTTTGGCTTACTGGCAAGAAGACTTTGATAAATTCTAATTGCTCACTAGCTGGACATCCAGGGACAAGCTGAATAGGGAAGGAGATAAAGAACAAGAAAAGGAAAAGAAAAACAATGTTTGCCGTGTAGAATCAATTTTCACTAAGCAAAATAAGTCATTATAAAATAATGAGCACAAAACAAACAAACAAACACAGAAGTCCCAGAACTGGTGTGTGTGTGTGTGTGTGTGTGTGTGTGTATACATGTTTAGTATTTCCATGTGATACTGGTAATAAATATTCCAGAAACTGGAGAAAAATATTTATTATATACATTTTAAGTCAGTAAATACTCTCCTATTTGCAGGGGTTTTGATGAAGAGAGAAAAAGTCTGGGTATATAGGTTTTGTAGACTTAAATTGTTTGTTTTCTTCCTTAAATTATATGATAATCCCCAAGCTCTGTGGGGGAACTGGGAGTAGACGGTACTAAAGGTAATTATATCACATGAGTGGTACCCTGTAAAAAGAAACACAGGAGCAGTGACCTTTTTGCAGTGCTATGGTAAGGACACAGCAAGGAGGCAAACATCTGCTAATCATGAAATGGGCCTCTTTCAGAAATTGAAATTGATTTCGCCTCCAGAACTAGGAGAAATAAGCATTTATTGTCCAAGATGCACAATCTATAGCAGACAAAGCTGACCATCATTATAAAATGTATTTAGACAGAAGTAGCCAAGGAGATAAAGGTGAGCAGGAGAAGGTTGCATGTTAAAACTTTTTGTTTTTCTATCAGTGGATAGAAAAGGGAATTCACTGCCTTCAGCTATAATTCTCTGGCTTGTTTGTTTTGTTTTGTTTTTCCTGTAGCATATCTTGCTAAAACTGAAGCTCATATTTTTTTTTGCCACATGTAGGACTGTATCCCCACTTTGATGTAGGTGCTTTGATACGAATTTTGGTCCGTATATTTGAACAGGAAATGCTTAGCATAAAAGATTCTTACAAATTAACCAGTTAGTCTATATTCTAAAAACTCACAAAAATTGGATAAACTGAAATACCCAGATGTAAGGTACATAGACTCTTAGGCTCAATGTAGCAAAACATAGAGACAGAGTTTTATAAAGTTCATCAACTGTCTAAATCTCAAAAACTATTTCTCTCCTACCCAAAGGGCTTTCCCTGTAGCCCTCAGCGAATGTTCCTTCATGATAGCACAATTACATTTATGAAACTTAGAAAGTAAAGATTCAAAATAAATACAAATAAAGTCCTTTATTTCCCAAGAGAATCCAGGGATGCCCTTGCTTTCTGCTGAAGGAAATTCTTCTTAAAAGAGAACAGATGTGGCTTCTTAAATGGGGTACACTATGTGATGTGTCAAACATTATCCCTTGTTAGGAGACCAGTGATCATCCAGAGATACTACAGCATCACTCTTTCAGTAAGTATATGTGGTTTAGTATTGCTAAGCTTTTATAGTCATGCTCAGTGATTCCTGATAATTCACAGATGGAGGAATTGTATTGCGAAGAAAGGGAAGACATAATGGCATATGAAATAGTAATAAAAACACAGGCAAGGAGATTGAATAAACATGAATATAGTGACAATTTTGGAATTTTTGTTTCTTTAAAAAAACATAGAAATATTATAAGAATACGTTTTCATTTTAATCCCAGGTGTGGGATATGGGACTGGTTTAGGTTGTCCACAGATGCTGACAGTGATTTGCCTCATGCTCTATCAGGGGCATGATTTTGCCAGCTGCAGATACTTTCTGCAATTGAGTGACATTTAGAATTCTAGGGACTTTTCAGACAGTATATAAATGCTAGGGTCCCAAGCGGTGGGGTGGGTTGTTGGCTGGTTGTTGGTTGTGGTTTGTTAAGTAGATGTGCATAAAGAAAAAAAGAAAAGCAAGAAGAAATTAGGTAACCTGATGGCAAACATCAAACTTGCTCCATGGAACTCAATGCCCCTAATGAGCAGGAAGTACTGGAATAATAATGCCACCCCATCTCTAATGCCACCCTATCTCTAATGCCACACCATCTCTAATGCCACCCCATCTCTAATGCCACCCCATCTCTAATGCCACCCCATATCTGATCCCTTGCTTTATTCAGGGATCTTCTTTCCTCTCCTCTCTATTCTTTTTTAAGTCTTATCTAGTGTTAGAGGATTAAAAGAGTGGAAGAAAATGGGTAGAAGAAAGAACAACCCACAAAGTAGCAATAGATAAGCTATGTATGAGTAAGCTAATCCATAAAACTTCATCTGAAGGAAGGCATAAGCATTATTGCCCAAATCCTCAAACATGGTGTGCTGAATCCTCACCACTTTGCTGTGTGCTGACTTTAAGGATGTGTCTTCAGCCACATATTTTGGGATAAACATCTTAGAAAGCTAACCACACCACAGATATATGTCTTAGTCAACAAGATAAACTTCTGGCTTGATTGCCAATGGATAGGCCATGCCATCTGTGCTCCTCAGACTACAGAACAAATGACCAGGACACCTATAGCAGAGTACATGTAGTGCCACCCTGTGAAAGGCAGAAAATCATGTACATCACTGACAGGTACAATACACAACGGTTCTGAATCTGGAAGGAAGAACTATTGCAAGAGTAATAGATATTAATCAGTTTTTCCTCGGTGGATATTTATTAATCGCTTTGCATAACACAACGACTTAACAAATGTGGAGCTGATTGGTTCATGGAGCCTTCATAAGTGCTATATTTTTAAGACAGTAAATAATTTTCACCTGAAGTATTTTCCAATATTTAAAATAAAAATAAAAAAGTCTGTCTGAAAGTGTTGGTTTCTTAGAAGTGTGTGTATAGGGAGGAATTCATTTACATAGCTCAGATTGGCCTATAATTTGTGATTCACTTGCTTAGATTTCTTTAGATTTTAGCAATATAGCTATACACATTGGGCTGTGTTGGGTAAAGAAGAGTAAAATTCCAAATGTCAGACTTATAATTCTAAAGTTTAACGAGCCTGAACTGTCAAAGAGAGAAAGCGGTACATTCTGTTGGCCCCGGCCCTCATCTTACCCCACTTCTTAGGTGTGGCATAGGGTGACTTGTGTTTCCCTTTCATCAAATTTGCCCAACTTCTTTTTGATATAGTAAAGAAGAGTGGCTCTTTCAAACAATGGTAACATCATCAACAACAGCAAAACAACAGCAAGAACAAAGATTGGAAGTGGCATAGGGCTCAAAGAAGTAAAGAAAAGCACAGTTTTTGTATGTTCTATTGTATTTAAATAACTTGTACTGCCAGATTTCCCCATGTCAAGTTTCTCAGGTTTATTTACCTCTCAATGTACTACAGTGATCTTAATCTTTTAAAGAAAGCTAATCTGACTTTGAAACTTCTCTGTCTTGTGTTCTTGAACATATTTTACATAGTCTATATGGGAATCAATGTTTTCATCCTCAATATTGGGAAAATTTTATCTACCATGAAAAGCTGTTGCAATGATAGGAATATATATATATATATATATATATATATATATATATGCAGGTACCTAGTGTGTGTTCAGTGAACTCACTATCACTTTGAAATGTTGGGATGGATTAAATACCCTGCATCATAAAGTTCATGTTTGCCTCTAATGAGTCTGCCACAGGAATAATGATGCAATCTCTGGTTCCTAGAGGTGGCTCCATTCAAGATTTCAGAGCATCTTTTAAGGACTGAAGCTCAACAGGACAGTCTACCCACTAGTTAGTCTTAGAAGTATTGCCTTTAAAGAAACATCTTTCTACAGTCTGATGGTTGGTATCAACCTTCTCATAGACATAGAAATAGAGCAATAGAAAATCTGCTCTAAGACAATAGCAATAAGAGTAATAAATACTAGCAAAGATAATGATAGTAAAACCTATTAATTGAAAGTTGAAAAAAAAAGAAAAAAGAAAAGAAAGTTGCCCAGTGGCTAACCATTTGATACAGGACAGTACTTATAAATTACATGCAAACACACTTTTAGTTCTCTGCGTCCATATATCTGTATGGCTATAACATCAAGTAAAATTTAACGTAGGTCATTCCTCTAGCACTACCATTTAATATTGAGTAGGAGTGATATTGAAAAAATATTTTAGTTATGTAACAGACTGTCAAATAAATAAAATGTTCGTTGCAATATAAGAGCCTGGGAAACAAAATTGCTACTCTGCCACACAGAGGTTTAAGTAGGCCAATGAATCACAGCCCTCTCCATGGTGAATTTCAAGCCAGCTAAGAGATAGTCACAAACCAAAG
The DNA here is from genome assembly GCF_900095145.1 of Mus pahari. Lineage (NCBI taxonomy): Eukaryota > Metazoa > Chordata > Mammalia > Rodentia > Muridae > Mus > Mus pahari. Next base: position 85,274,986 of record NC_034596.1, on the reverse strand, counting down.
AGCTAGCAAACTTTATTGCTTATGGAGTCTGACAAGGAATGGTTCTGAGGTGAGAGCTGGACCTGGCCACAAATCAGTCTTTCTGCCACTTCTCACTGCCTCTGCAAAGATGAAGTAGACAGGGTTACCTCAGGTCATAGAAAATAACCTGGGAACCGGAAGAAAGGAAGAGTATTTTCATTAAACATACACAATAATTTTATCCAATCTTATCCAGCAGATAAGGGATGGCAGAAAAGTACACATGTTGCCATCATCATTTCTTTTGAAGGGATAGAGGGTATCTCATAGTGAGGAGATCATGCCTTCATTAACATAGCAGAAACTTTACTAAATCCTCTACAGGCAATTCTTCTAGAACAACCTGACTCCAGGGACAATGTGGAGTGACATCTAAAGAGGATATGTTGCTTGAAGCTGGGTGTATGTCTGACAACCTGGAACTGCTCACTTTGTGGTCATTTGGAACATATGGAAACAGTTAGCAGCTACCAGTCTTTGTTCTAATTGCTCAAAAAGACCGAGCAATGTGTCATTGATATCTTGTTAGAGAGCAGAATATTAAAAAGGACTTATGAGCAAAGGACATGACAATTTTGATTGTTAAAATTCAGCCGGGCAGTAGAACTTCATACTGCAGATTTCTGTCTCCTTCCTCGGGGGCCTGGAAGCCTTCTCTGATGTCATTTATGTGTGAGAACTAGCAAAAACCTCCTTCATGCAGTCCAACTACCCTGTCAACTCCAAGTCCTGAGGGATGCATATAATCACCATATTTACCGTGATGACCCAGGCAATAATCAAACCACTGCCTCTAATGAAACTAAAGTGCATGTGCCATTTGGAAGATGTGATTTATTCAGACGGAGTTGCCCGTCAGCTGTCTCTGGCCAAACTGTACAACCTGCAATTTAGTTAACAAACTGAGACATCACAGAAAAACCTATGCTCTTAACCTGTGGTTTAAAATTCACTTGAATATACTGACTGTTTTACCTACATCTTGAATTGCTAGTAAAGTGGATCTAGTAGTTGAACAGAGTTAAATAGAAAGAAAAACAAAAGCCCAGCACTGTTTCTTGATGCCAATAATTCCGTTGCCAAGAGGGAGGATTTCACCCTTCGACATGGTGTCCTACATCTGCACACTAACCCATGTTCTCTGTGAGCTTCCAAACCTTCTGCTCCATGAAGAATCAATGATTAATCTAGCTATTCTCTCAGAAAGTATATGTTTAGCACCCCTTTGTGTTTATGATGCTGACCATTAATACCTAAATGAACAGAACCATTTATAGTATTTAAATCACTCTTGTAGTAATGACAGCTATCAAGATAAAAAAACAACAGCAAAACAAAAACAAAAGTGTGGCATTGGGTGTGGAGAGACAGTTCAGTGGTTAAGAGCACTTGCTGCTCTGGCAGAGGACTAGAGTTCTGTCCCTACACCTGCATATGGTGACTCACAACTACCTGTAACTCCAGTCCCAGGAAATCCAGTTCCTCCAGAGGTTCACACACACACACACACACACACACACACACACACACACACACANAGAGAGAGAGAGAGAGAGAGAGAGAGAGAGAGAATGAGAGAGACAGACAGACAGACATATAGAGATAGACAGAGGTCAGGAGGGATCTTTTAAAAGAAAAAAAAAAAGTGTAGTTGAGATCATGACACATGACACATGTCTACAACCCCAATACTTAAGATACAAAATCAGGAGGATCACTGCACATTCAAGGCTAGCCTGTTCTACACAGGGGGCTTCGGGACCAGCCAGGACTACAAAATGAGACTCTGACTAAAACAATAACAAAAATTCATTAAAAAGTCACCACAATACCACCACCAACAACAACAAAGTAAAACTTGGGCTAAATTCTAATGGTCTATTTAAGGAAGAGCAGAAAACTTGCCTCGCTGTACAATGTGCGGAATATATTTAAGGAGCAAGGTCACCAAAAACTGTCATATAAGAACTGCCCTTAAGTCATAGTAACATGGAAGGTTTTGTAATGGAAATGGAATTTAAAATCACTGCTGAACATGGGCAGCATACGGATGAATATAAAAGACATGTTCCTATCTGCCTCCTATGATGTCAATAAAACCACAAAAATGAGAATGTGTGGAGGTGGGGCTGAGACCAGAAAGGAAGCCACTGTCCTCGCTGTTTCATAGAAGAGTCAAGTAGCACTGGACAAGTCCTGGGACCTCGCTGAGTACTGCTTTCCTTATTGTAAATGTGCTAATGGACCTACCTCCATTGCTAATGGATTCCACAGAGTCATTCTGAGGAGCCACTGAGATAATACATGTATAAGTGCAGGTAAATTACAATGCCCAGTGCATGTACGGGAAGATCATTAGGTGCTCTGCAATAATTGCTGACTTTATTTTAAACATGCATGGCTATGTCCTTTCCTGCTCTCACTTTGATAATTTTTAAAAGGCTGTTTTCACTTTCTTTAAAACCTTCAATAGAAGCTGGAAATGCTTCATTTCATACTTGTCTGTTTCTTTTATCAGAAAAAATCAAAGCACCCTTTGGAAATTATCTCATTAATCTCTTAGAGGGAGGTAACGAAGGAGACACATATTTTGCACAATTGTACATGAATCTCAATTTGACAAACAACAAAAACTCTGATGAACTTCCCTAAGTCACCTAGTAAATCAAAGGCACATCCAAAAATAGACCCAACTACTTATCTAACTATGTAATTCATGCTATATGCATCCAAAATCTCTTTTAAGATTCCAAGCCAAAGCTAACTTTTCAACTCCTGAATGCACAGCTGTTGACACTTTTAAAGCATATATGTTTTTATATAAATAGACATATTTCCCCAATAAGATCTTTGTGAATATTTAAAAGAAGTCATATGTACTATTTTATATGTGTATGTGTGTGTTTCAGCTATTATTAATATACTAGGTGAAAAGTGAATGCTGATTTCTTTTGATTTTTTTTTTTGAGAAGATAATTTTATTTATATAAATCTCAATGGTGACTGTCCTCCAAATATACAGAGCTGGGTGTTACTTTGAAAATATTTAGGCTTGTTTTTATTAAGTATAATTACTTGCTATTAGTCAAATGTTACATAAATCAATAAAATTAATTGGACACAAAAGATACAAAGCATGGTGTAAGAGTCTTAAGATATAAAGATAGACTACAGCATAGATCCTAAGTGGATTTGCAATTGAGTAGATGAGATAAGTTGTAAGATGGGGACGAAATAATCATTAGAACGAACACTGAAAGATATATAGGGATGAACACCATTTGATAGGGTTTCAATGGAATTGGCTATTCATTTGGGGGACAATACAGAAGGCTTCACATATGAGGACAAGCATGGTCTGGTTCACAAAGAACATCTCTGATTTTGAAAAAGGAACTGAATCAAAATGAGTTAAAAACATAGAATTCTAAGCAATAGTTCTAGTATGCCAAATGCAATTACTATGAAACCCGTGAAGACTTAGTGGACAGATTGGTTAGGTCAGAATGAAGACACTGGAGAGGAATGAAAGGGTAGGTTAAGATCAAGTGAGCTTACATTTTGAGTTCCACATGAAGAAACACTAATGTTCTTGGTGAGCATTAGCAAACCCCTGAGTGAAATGGCTAAAAACATAAATATGTTCAGTTATCTTTGAGCATATTCTGAGTGGATGGGGAGGATATACAGGAGGGGGAAATAAGACAGATAAAGGACAGATGAAGGAGCTGATGAGGTTAGGATTGCAGTACAGATGGAAAGACAGGAGATCAAGGGTCTAGGTGACTCAGCTCTAGAAAGAGCACAATCCCTTTTTTCCTAAGAACAGAGTGATTTTTGGCAGTTTTGCTGAGCTGTGGAGGAAAGCCCCCTACTTTAATTAATTCAATAGATATAGAACATGATTTCTTGGTTTTTGTTGTTGTTGCTTTTCGAATTTTTTTTCCTTGTTTTAACATTTTTTATTGAATATTTTTATTTACATTTCTTATGCTGTCCCCTTTCCCAGGGCTACACGCCCCAAGGAAATCCCCTATCCCATCCCCTCTCCCCCTGCTTTTATGAGGGTGTTCCCCCACCCACCCACTCTTGCCTCCCTGCCCACGAATTCCCCTACACTGGGTATCAAGCCTTCACAGGACCAAGGACTTCTCTTCCCATTGATGCCTCATAAGGCCATCCTCTGCTACATATATGGCTAGAGCCCTGTGGGTCCCTCCATGTGTATTCCTTGGCTGGTGGTTTGGTCGCTGAGAGCTCTGGAAAGGGGAACAGAATACTCATGGAAGCAAACAGGTCCCCAATGGAGGAGTTAGAAAAAGGACTGAAGGAGCTGAAGTGGTTTGCAACCCCATAGAAAGAACAATAATATCAACCAACTACAGCTCCCAGAAGATGATTTCTTAAGAGACATTTTAGCAGAGATTTATAAGCTGATTTGAAACTTGTCATGGTTTTCAAAGTCCCTTTCCAGTCTCTGTCGTGGGAAATACTAAGTGTTTTAGTCTAAACCAAGGCTAATATGCACTCACATGTGTGCCTTCCATGCTAAAACTGTTTAGAAGCTGGATCACAGTGCACGTACATGGACGTCATGCATGGAAAAGGGATTAGAAGCTGGATCACAACATGGCAGGCCATGTTAACTCCCAAGACTTTCATAGTTTTTCTCAAAGGACACAAAGTGGCTGATGTCCAGCAGCTTACATAAGTTGTTTGGCTTTTGTGAACATTTGCCTTTGTGATCTAAGGATACGCAAGAGGCTGATACGACTGCATGAAGAATTGCCCTATCAAGCTAATCTCTTCTTTTGGGGACTATTGCTGCCAAGCAGGAAGGATGAGAAACTAGATTGGAGAGAGTGTCAAACTTGCAAACAAGTGTCATTAGCAGACAGGTTTGTGTGATCCTTTTCCAGGCCACAATGAAAAACAAAGGGCATGTTTCCATGTTAGGATGAATCACAGATGGTTTCTCAAGTGGATCTTCCATTGATGGTTACAGAACTATGTCCTTAACAGCTTCTTAGTAATATTTGTGTCAATGGTTTGCATAAAGAGAGGCAATATGCACTAATATATGGGAGGGGGAATCTTTGAGTAGAAATACGAGGGTGAGATTAGGAGAACAGAATAAAATGCAAAGAAAGTTAGGTGAGATATATATAATAACTAAAATTAAAGAAAGGATAGCATTCCTGTGTGGTTAGGATGCCTCAAAGTAGAAGTTGGAAGCAAATGGAAGTGTTATATGCCCAGGAGCTCAACAGACTCTACAGTTAGCATATGGTATCTATTAAACATGCAGGTAAAGTCTTGATGGATTACTACAAGTATGTTGTTATTGGAGCCAAAAATGACCCCTTGATGATCTGTAGAGATTAGGCAAAGTATGGAATTCCCTGCTCTTGAACAAATATCTTGATTTAAAAAAAAATCCATAAGATATATATGGTGTTATACGAGCATAATCACAACATTTGTCAGGCTACGGCATAAGAATCCCCATAAGTCTGAGGCCATCATAAACTACATACAAGACTGCTTCAAAAACATGAGTGAATGAATGAATGGGAGAATGAACTAATTAATGAATGATATCAACAGTAGACTTTCAGCAATTTCCACATGTCATGCTACATCATTACAGGATCTCTTTAGCTCATGGTATAGTAGCAGATATGAAATAAACAAAATTCCAAAAATATTTCCTGTATTTGTAATGTTTGGGGGGATACAGAGATGCACCATGTAGAGAATAAGCCCTAGCTCATCACAGCATTTTCAGCTTGAACCTGAGAATAAACATGCATAGAGAATATCTAAACCTAATCCTAGCCTGGAGACGATCCCAGTTGCAGCCCAAAGCAGAACCACCATGTGGAACCCAGTGGAGATAAGCCAAACTTTAGTCAGCCTACTGGCATGTAGCTGTGGGGATAAGGATTTTCTATGGCAAGTCTCTCAATTCAGGCTAGTTTGTTATCTAGCTTTATCAGACAATGATTGACTCATATGATCATTTTTAGTAAACAAATCTCCAGAATGAATTCTGTTAGATACTCAAATTCTAAAGTCGTGACCTGAATGCCGGGGCTTGGTCACACACCTTTTGTCTCTGAATGGAGTAAAGAATAAAGCATTTAAGTTACTTCTCTTCTTTCTCTCCCAATCCTTTGAATTTGGGAAGTTCAGGAAAAATAGTTCCTTGTAAACCGCCATTCGTGATACAGAAAGACTCTTGTCTGTTCACTCAGCTTTTATTAGCCACCAACCAAACTGCCCTGCTTACACTAAAATCGACAGTGTCTTCTAGAAATTGCCTGACCTTAGAAGTGTTCTTTTCACTAGAGGCCATTTGCCTCCTTGCTTCTAGTAAATTAGTGACTAGAATTATGCCTGTTTTTTTCTGTATCAAAGTAATGTAGCTTGAACTTAGTCCACCTAAGAATGAATGGGCTATACAAAGTAGAATAAAAACTTTTAAAAAAGCTTCTTTGTGTTGCAAATGAACCCTAGATGCAGTTTTTGAAAAGTCTATATTTCACACTATAAATATGTACATGTATATTTTCCAACAAGGCAAAAAAACATTTCATTTTAATATATAATAACAAAAATATGTAAGTACTTTAGGTACTCCTTTCAAGACCTTACAAAGACTCTACAAGTGAATGATATAAAAAAAAATCCAAATTGTGAGATCTCTTCAAAAGGAGCAGCAGCACAGAGGTGGTGACAACCATGGGGCTCCCACTTTGGCAGATCAAGAAACATCCTTGCTGGGTAGTGGTGAAATTAGTGTGGCAACTGGGAATGGCGAGAGTGCTCATTTCTCGTTTAGAAAAGCCTTCACTCTTTAATACATACATGATACGCACGTGCTTCTTTGCAAGAATCCAAAAGAAGAAAATGAATTCAGATATCATCAAACTGCCAAAAATAACTACAGAGGAACAATATTTCCCATGCAATGCCACAAAGCACTGTGTTCCTACCAAGTCACAGACTACTCCTCTGACATCATTAAAAGCAAAGCCCCCTGCCCTCTAAGGGAAAATATTAGTATGCATTTCAAAGTCTAAAAAATAAGTACAATAAGCTACTTCATACTACTGTTTTAAACTTACTAGCTCATGTAAATTTCCCCTTTATTAGATAAACCATTGTTCTTTGCACTCTTCTTTCTACTTCCTATACCACTAACAATTTACTGATGAATAAGCTCAGCAATATTTCTATATGACAGATGAGCTTCTCTGACTGGCTGATTACTGCACAGACGGAAACCATTCCTAGGGAAGTCTTAGAAGTACCTCATTCATTCCCATTTCCTTAGGGCATGGGGTGGGATTTATTATCTGAAATGGAAGCCAAAAGGCAACAGGCCTCTATTCAAGGTCATACCCAAAGCAATGGCATCTGATTCGCTGTCTGCAAATGTGCTTTCCTTAGTCACCCGTAAAATATATTCATGACCTCAGCTACTTCAAGTTATCCAAACTCTTCTGCAGAAAGCCACTTTCAATTTGATGCAAGTGGTTAGCCGTGCATTTGTTTTCTGTAGCAAAAATCACTTCGTACATTAGTAAGATTGGTATTCCTATGTGTTCTTTGTCTGTGGGTCTCCCCTTCATCGTTTCATTGAATTGATCATAATAGTCTTAAGAACAGTTTTGGAAAAATTAGTCATGATACGTATTTTCCAAAATCCCCAAATAAACTCATGTGAGTAATTAATCACAACAATAATTATTATTTCAGTTTCAAAAAGTCATTCCTTACTCCTGCCAATTTCACAAAAAAAAAAAAATGTGTTTATATAAGACCTGTAAATAAGTCAAATGCCTGGCTTCTACTGTTGTGCCTTTAGGAGTATGTGCATATTCTGGGTGTGGGTAAAGCCGTTGTAGGTGAAGGTAGCATTCACATAGGAGAAATCATTTATGAGGCAACCCTGTGACACTACAGAGAGATGAGAGAAAGGCCACAGAAGGGTGAACTGCCCACCTTGCCTGTTCTTTCCGTGGCAGTACAGATCTAGCTACATAACTCTGTATTAATGTATAAGCAGAGAGCTTTCACAGTTCTTCCTTGAGATCATTCTGACAGCTCACCAGCTGTTTCCATGCTATTTTTGCCATCGTGCCATGGCTAAGCCACAGTGTCTTCTCTGTTACTCTGCCAACAGCATTACTGCCTGCTGTTCTGTGTTCAGAGTCCGTTTTCCCAGCGAAACTCTACCATCTTGTCCCTTTCTCACTCACCTTGCAGAGCAGTGAATTTGAGTCATTGACAGATAGTTCCATGGGGGGAACCTAAATGAAGTTGGTATGGAATGGCTACATAGAAACACACAGGTAGATGTACAAATGTGCTTATGTAGAACAACCATGAATGGAAGCATACAACCACTAGTATATTAACAATACCTTATCTTCATGCAATACTTTCTGACACTGAAACAATTGTCATGAGGCAGGAAGAACACAAATATTAGGAGTTAAATTCTAATTTTGATTTTCTGTTATATATTTTCCTAGCTGGATAGCTCACTGTCAGTTTCTTCATTTTACAAATAAAAACTGTATAGTTAGTTTGCTGTGGGTTTTTTTTTTTGTTTATCTTTAACCAATGAATTCAAGAAACCAAAATGAGACCACAAAATGCCTAGGAGAGAACCTGAACTGGAGTCTTTAAGTTCATGAACTTAAATTCTTTCTCATCTTAAAGACTATGTCATCAAGGTAAATGTGAGGGAGGTTTGCTTTACAAAGGGACTCAACAAGCATGACCTTCTGGTTTCTAGACATTGTTAGAAGACTCTGACCAGAGAAGGGGAGGGTGGGCTAAGTATCAGTTCAGAAATATAATGTCTCCTGGAGATTCCACCTAACACAGAGTGAGGAACTATATAACCAGTACAGAGGTATACCTTTGTAGGAACCAGAAGTACATTTTCTGTACCTGGTCAGTTTTTTCGATACTAAGAGAAAATTAACTTTTGTTTCTGAAGCCAAAGAGTCCAAATAGGACAGGAATGATTGGCAGGCATTATTAGTCTTCTTTCATCTCTTTCCTGCCCTTATTGTTGGTCCTTTGTCTGGCAGTTATTGGGGACCACCATTTTAACTGCAGATGTCCTCATGAATGTACTGCTACACTGCTCCTCCATCGTCACCAGTGCTGTAAAACTGTTTAGACTACCACATTTATCACTTTCTGCCTCATGACTGTGGATACAGTGTGATCAGCCACTTCAGTTTCCTGTGGCCATGATGCCTCTGCCATGATGGACTGTCCTCTCAAACTGAGTGAAAATCAACTCTTCATCTCTGAAAAGAAAGTACTAAGCTTAAAAGAAGATGTGTCTTTACAATATGGTGTGCCTTCTATCAGTAAGTACAATCTGTGCAAGACACACAAATATAAGTCTAAGATAATGATAGTAACAACATCCCTTCCTTGTTCTCGTGTCTTCCATATTCCCTGGATCTTATACTCTTCTACCTCATATTCCACATAGCTTCCTGATTTCTGAAGCAAGGGATCCAATAAAGGCACCCCTTCCAAGAATAAGCACTCTCAGATCTTCCACTCTCTGCACAATGTGGATCTTATATTTTTTCCCATCTCCTACAGGAGGAAACTTCTCTAATGATGGCTGAGCAGGCCACTAATCTATGAGTATATTGGAATGTCATTATGAGTCATTTATCATTAGATTGTTTTTTTTGGTTTTGTTTTTAAATTAGATCACTAGTATTTGGTTTTGTCCTAGGTAGCTAGCTATCTAGTCTCATGTTCTTGGTCACCAAAGCAGTGTTGGTTATGGGTTCCATCCCATGAAGAAGTGGGCCTTAAGCCAAATCAGATACTGGTTGGTTACTTCCACAAGCTTTGTGCCATCATTGCACTAGCATATTTTCACTTAGGACATCATTGTAGTTCAGAGGGTTCATAGCTGCCCTGTTGTAGAATGTAACAGCAAGAAAATCCAAGGCCTGAGGCAGAGTGATTAAACACCCAAGTTTTGCTTGGGTATTTTGCATACTGGTGCAATGCCTTTGGTTCCTGAGATCATCATCACCTCAACATTCTAAAGAGGGACAGTTATAAGTTGATATTTAGATAGAATTATGCCCCTTGGAACGATATGGTGAAGCTCTAATGTCTAGTATCTGGGAATGTGACCTTAATTGAAAATACCCTTTAGCAACACCACTAAATGAACATTTAATCATTAGCATATGTCATTATCCAACATGGTAAGTGTTTCCAAAAAGAAGATACAAACAAAATCAAAGGAAAAAGAAATATAGGAATAATAGAATCAGAAATTAGCATGACCTAATTGCATGAAAACGACACCTAAGGATTGACAATAAATATCAGAAAGTAAATAGAAGCAATGCAGAATTCTAGTAATCTGAATTACATCTGGTCATCAATATTCAAACACATTAGCTCTAAAGAGTTAATATTTTTGGTGAATTTTATACCTATTTCCTGACTTCAAAATGATTTAAACCAATTTCACTTGCTTTCCATATCCATGAATTCAAACAAGAATGTTCTGTGATATCCCCACGTTCAACATCTGATTGGTACTCTCTTATAAGTGGATATTGGCAATAAAGTACAAAATAACCATGCTATAATCAACAGACCCAAAGAAGCCAAATAAGATGGAGAGAACAAGGGAGGATGGTTGCATTTTTCTCAGAAGGGGAAACAAAATACATATCAGAGGTCAATAAAAAGAGGGACTTGGATGGAAGAGGAGATGGGGAGGGGAGTGGAAGGTTCATATGTAGGAAGAGCAGGGAAAGAGAAGGAATATCAGCTGGGGGTGTGGGGGCCATCTCTAGGATGTGCTTGAGACATGGGATGGGGAGAGCCCACAGGTCTAAGAGGGTGACTCTAGCTGTGTAGCTGGGATTTCTAGCAGTGACGAATATGGATTGTGAAGTGGCCACTTCCTTATAATCAGGCAGGACTTCCAGTGGAGGGATGAGGACACCAACACTCTCACAAAGCCTTTAATCCCAAATGTGCCCTGCCTACAACATGTACAGGGACAAAGACAGAGCAGAGTCTGAGGGAATGGCCAACCCCTGAATGTCCCAAATTGAGACCCATCCCATGGGCCAGAACCAATCCCTGACACTATTAGTGGTGCTCCCTTATGCTTGCAGATAGGAATCTAGCACAACTCTCTTCTGAGAGGTTCCACATAGTACCCAATGGAAAGAGATGCAGAAACTCACACCCAAACAGTAGATGGAGCTCCGGGATCTGGGAGAAAGATTAATGGACCCAAAGATGATAGGGATTACACAGGAAGACCAATAGAGTCAACTAGCCTAGACCTTCGGAAGCTCCCAGATACTGAATCACCAAACATAAGCAAGCACAGGTTGCACATAGGTCCCCTGCACATATGTAGCAGATGAGCAGCTTGGTTTTCATGTGGATTCTCCAAACAACTAGAGTAAAGGCTGTTCTTGAGCCTATTGCCTACTTTCCTGCCTGTGGATCCTGCACCCCTAAATGGACAGCCTTGTCTGGCCTCAGTGACAGAGGATGTACCTAGTCCCTCAGCAGGATGGAGTTGTGGCAGAGTGGGATGGGGGGTAATGAAGGGGTTTACACCCAGAGGGGAACTATGCCTTCTAAGGGGAATAGGGGAAGACTTATGTGAGGGGGTACTGGGAGAAGAAGAAGGGCTGATGCTGGGTTGTGAAAAAGAAAGAAAGCACAAAGCAGTTTTGTGATTTGACTGCTTGTTTTGTTGTCCTCTTATTTGGCTCATTGTTTCCTTTTGTTTTGCCTAACATGAAGCAGTGCTCTTGAATATGTTATTAAAATATGTAGAAACAGTAAAAGAAAGAGAAAGAATGAGGCTGTTGGAAACGAAGCTATCAGGAGAGACCCAGAGGCAATGCAATGTATTGGAAGAATAATCATGGACATATTCCTTTGCCACTTGAGATGCCTAGCATTTATTTATACAATGAGCACAATCTATCAACTTTAAATTAATAGATATTTTGAATCTTTGGCTTCGTAAAATACTGATCTGCTTTTAGACATAATTTCTTTTCAAGCAACATAATACTAGGCTCCCTATCACCTTCCTGAATGGCCTTTATTATATGTAGTGAATTTTGATAAAAATTTCCCTTAAATTTAATTTTAAGACTTATCATATATATACTAACTTACAATACATTTCCTATATATTCTGTCTTCTTGTGACTATTCGCCCATAAACCATATAATGCAGATAATAGGGTACAATTTGCAATTCTGACACCACCAATATGAATACTAGGACTATCCTGTCTATTTTCTATTTTTTCTTCTCATTATAGTAGAGTGTGTTTTATGCTGAATTTCTCTACACCTTCATGGTAATGTTTGAGCTTTGTTGTTTAGGAAGAGCTGTGCCCCACTGAATGGCCAAGGAAGCAAGAACAGTCTACAATATAATCTGCTTCCTTGAAGGGTTTGTGTATGAAATGTACTTGCTAGTATATTGGAATTGCTATAAGAGAAAGCACAAGCTTTTGAGATGGTCAAATTGAATGTCTTAAAGCACAGTCCATTTGGGTGTGGCCTAATTTGCCAAGATGACTTCCTAAATCCAAGGAAGCCAAAAGTCAATTACATGTTAAACACATGGCCACTAGGTTCATCTCAAGAACTGACAGTTTCAATTTTATGTTTCTATGGCAACCTGAGGGCCATCAGCTGACAAGAAACAAGATGGGTCTGGTGTAACTTATCTTTTGCCATTCTTATTTTCTCCCCTTTAATTACACATCTCTGTATATGAGATTGTCCTTTGGGAGTCTCTAACCAAATTCATGCTCTTGGATCCAATGGAAAAATAGGAAGGATGCCCCTAATGCAGCATCAACTATTTTCTATGTATTACCTATTCTGTTTAATACAGTAATTAGATGGGTATTACATAGGCTGCACAGTGAGGGAGAAACAGGTAATCTTCCTGGGGTATGATAATATGCATAAGGTTACCTGAAATGATAAATCATACATGTAAAAAAGTAATTGCTACCTGTTCTTAAATATCATATGGGTCTACCAGATGCTGCCATCATTTCTGTGGACACCAAGCTAGAATCTTTTGGTTAGGGGAAAAGAAAGATGTCTAGAATTCTACCTATCTGGGAACATGGAATGTGAAAGTACAAATTAAACAACAATAACAACAACAAACATGATTAAAGTCTTGTACATGTAGCTGGATGGATGACTCAATTAATTAGTAAAGTGTTTATGCACAAATATGAAGACCCAAGCTCAGATACCAAGAACTCATACAAAACCCAGATGAGATAACACATTAATCCCAATGTTCCCACAATAAACTGTGAGGCAGAGAAAGGCAAATTCCTTAGTAGGTATTTAGCACAGCACACAAGAGATTCTATATTAAACAAGATAGGAGACAAAGACCAATATCTGAAATCGTCCTCTGATCTTTACATGAACTCCTTGGTAGACACATGTTTGCATACGCACGTGCACATGCACACATGCACTTTAGAAATATGTATTTTTTTTCTATCAACCATCCTTATCACACTGGCACTTCTGTAGTCTAGACCCAGGTTTAGTAACTAAGGTGCTGATGTTCTTGGAAATTTATTATATATAGTGTTTAACCATGTAGCATTTCTTCAGGTAGATCTTACTCTTAAGCCAACACTGTCAATTATTTGCACTTGTCCTGAAGCAAATTTTTTGACTATTTATACTTCTTTGTTCTTGTTCATATAAGATGATGAAATAACACCTACTCCATAGGACGGTCTTTTTGGTTATTGTATTTTATGTAAAATAGCCTGTTTCGTGTCTGATCCTTCCCTCAGAAGAATGCAATATTAGTTCTAGACATGTCAGACATGGAAATCTATAAATCTGGAAACCAACCAAAGTAAGACTGATACAGGCCAACATTCACTAGCCATATCACATCAGACAATTGCTCAATTTCTTAACTCCTGGTCATAAGATAGGGTAAAAGCAACTATGGGGAAATACATAGACATCATGATGGGAGTGTAGGAACTCAAGCTTATGACTGTATTACTTAGAAATGATCAGAGATAAATTCTTGCTCGTGTACTCATTTGGGGAAATGAGTGAGTTCCTCAGTCACCATTGTTGGTGAGTAGCTAAGCTCCAGGAGCCTGCCTTTGCTGCCCTCCTGGTATGATGGTTCTCCTTATACACAGGCACCCTGGTATCCTTTCTCCTGTCTGGAATCCATTGGTCAAGGTCTCTAATCTTTCAGAATTTTAGATTAGTTAATTAATTTAAGAAATGGAAGGTGATGGTATGATCATATCATAATCTCAAAAAAATCTAAAATAATATTTTGGAGAGGAACACACACACAAACACACATATTATATCCTTCCTTTTTCAAATTTGTGGTTTTTTTCAATAATTGCTGCTAGAATCATGCATAGTTTCTTAAACACATAAGTACAAGCAGCTCCATCTGTATGTTACTTGTAAATATGCTTTCAGGGATGGTCACTTACTATTGGATTACTAGTTGGTGTGCCATTTTCTGGGGATGACAATGTATCCTGCTCTCAGAATTCCTTAGTTGCCTGTAGTTCTTTGTGTAGTATTGAAATCTGGATTTTTTTTCCTCCATCCACATTAGCATATGTGCTGTGGACCTTGTTCAGCTTTTGTTCAGGCTGTCATTGTTGGTGAGCATTTATGGTTGTAGTTTCTGACACTTCTAGGGGATACAATCTTACAGCAAACTCCTGGATTCCTGGCCCTTATGATGTTTTGGTCCCTTTTACAATGATCCCTGAACCTTAGGTATAGGAGTTTTATTATAGATAAAGCCTTGATATATCCCGGACTCTAGACCTTCGCATTTTGACTGGTTGTGGTTTTTTAGTAATGGTTTCCATCACAGTTGAAGGAGAACAAAACCTTTCTTTAATAAGAATAACCAAGAACTTTTTCTAAGTATGTTAATACGCCCACTGCCTTTCTGCCTCTAACACTTGCTGTTACTATACTAATAGCTGACTGTGATTCACCAAGTTAAGTGTTGCCTGGCTCCTCTCCCTAGAAAGTGGCACACATGGTGCCAGTGTTCCTAGGTCCTCTCCTGAAGCATAGTGAACACCCAGTAAATAAACACGTGAGCGAGCAGATGACTTGAAGGTATAGAGCAGCCCTGTGTGAGGGTCTAGTACACAGAAGTCACTCTTGCTTCAGTGTGATAGTCAATTTTAATTTTCGTCTTTTCCAGATGCAGAGTTTCCTAAGTATAGGAAACAGACTCCTGGGTATGTCTATGAGACTGTCCCCAGTGTAGTAGTTTAAGCAAGGATGGAACGCCCACAATGGGAAGCACCATTTGAGATGGAGTCTTGGACAGAATTCTAAAAAAGGAGAAATGGAGTGGAACTCCAGTATCTCTGCTTTTTAATCTGGGAACTCAGTGTAACCAGTTTGTCACATTCCCATCACTGTAGCTAATGCTGCTCCTGCTAGGTACTGTCCCTGTCATGATAGATGGCACCCTCAAACTCTGCACCAACACAGATCCTTTCCATAGGTCGCGTTTTTCGTTTGATTTCGGAGATTTTGTCACAGCCCCTAAAGAAGAGTAACTAATATATTTAGCAAAAGTCAGAGCAGTGTGGGGGGACTTTCGGACCACTGCAGCCTAGAGTGTGGATACAACACACAGAGCACTTACCCCAAAAGCCTGACCATAAACTCAAGCCTCCTCACACCTAAATATTTCTAACTTTAAATATTTAAAGGACTGTATCAGAAAGAAATTAGTATTGAAAAGTGAAGATACAATTTGAACACTGAGCAATACTTATAAGTACAGAGAAAAAAGGTCTTCTTATCTCTGGTCTGAAAGACTACATGATGAAGGAAACATTTTTTTTTTTTCTTTTCTGTAAAATGGCCTGGAGCTAAGAAGATACTCAGTAGCTGACATAAATAAAAAAGAGAAGATGTATCGGGAATCCAACACAGACAGAACTCTTAACAATTTCTTGACTCTTGTCTGGCTACAATACTTGCCAGTACCTTGGTAGAGAGGAATAAACTTATGAGTAAGTCAATGTATATCAGAGCTTAGCTAGCACAGGGCCCAGTAGAAGACATCCTTTCATCTTTCCTATGGACCAGGAACAAAATATCAGACAAGTCAAAACCCAATGTGAGCAAAGCTAGGTAGCAGTATTCCTTTAGAAAAAAATGTTTTCTGACTAGGGCTTATTTTGCTCTGTGTGAGTCACAGGTTTCCAAACCTTAGCACTTTCTTTCCATTGTGGAAACTCTTCATAATGAATAGGCCCAACGTTGTCCTTATGCTGAAGGAGAAAACACACACACACACACACACACACACACACACACAAGAATGCTTTCCTTTGTGGTTTTGCAGCAACTGGCTGCCTAACAGAAACCTGCGGCATTCACTTGGGCTACAATGGTCCCATTTGTCAAATTGTTGTTCCAGTGAGCTAAATAATGCTCCCATGGTTAGAAAAAGTTAATCTCCTTTCTCCAAAGAGCTCCATTTCCACCCTGGGATGCAGCTCATTTGCATCCCAGGAGCTTAGTCTGTGCTATTATGCAGCCACAGCAGAAAGGTTCAGAGGTTAACCACATGGTGTGTTAACAACAATTTCCTTTCATCCTTTTAAAGTTATTTTCATTTCATTAGCTACCCCCTTGCTCTTTAATTATGCTCTGTTTAGGTTTGCTTGCTGCCATCATCAGATTTCTGTGAGGGGAAAGGCTTTGCTCCCTTCAAGCCAGTATGCACACGCATGCAGGCGCACACAGATGTACAACATGTTCTTTCTCTGGGACTGTGCCTGGGAAATTGCACCAGCTCTCATGCAGATGTCTTTGTTTTCCTTCCACCCAGTTCAGACAGTTGGATAGCATCTTCCTTCAGCGCTGGTCTACCTCATCACCATGCTCACCTTGTACAGCAGCCTCCACTCATTGACTCTTGCTTCCCCAGAATCTGTCCCTTCTCAAATCCCCTTGTTGCTCCTGCCTTTAATTAAATCCTAGTCCCCAACCACTGCTGCCAAGATTCATAGATACCCTGAAATGCTCCACATTAATTAACCAGGGCACCGCAAACTCTCCAAGCTGGAATATTAGAAGTTGGTAAGATTCGAACATATGAGGAATTCTAACAAGTCTATGGTGGTACTTGCAGGAGGTCTGTAGGAGCCAGTGTAAAAGGGGTAGGCATAAAAAGGAAAGGGTATTATCATGGACTATAACTACCCGATACAGGATACAGGACTACATCGAATTTGGAGACTTCCTTTTATTCTGTATTCTGCTCTCCTCTTTATTTTTTAGACCTGAGCAAGGCCCTCCTTTCCTGGCCCCTTTCTTTTGCCTCTTTCCAATGAAGTACAAGAAATTAAAGTGACAATGAAATAAGTTACATCCTTCATAGCTCACTTGGATCTCTTTCAAGAGTTATTGGGGATATTTCCCAGAGCACTATGCTAATTAGACATCACCTTTAAATATTCTGCATTTACAAACTATCTTGGGAAGTTTAGAAAGAGGAACTAAATGGGTACATTTGATAACAAGGCATGGAAATAAGACAAGAAGCAGATCTGACTCCAGTAATTATTGACTGAGGCAAAGAGGAAATTAGCAGCTAATAAGGTAAGAGCATATCTGATGAAAGGATTTTTGAAAGAATTCTGGAAAGAAATTGTCCTTCCATTTCCCTCAATGCCTGTACTCACTGTAATGTGAAGGACTCATTCTCACAGGAAGAAATCACACACTATGTAACTTTCCCAAAGACGTACTCCTATCTGCTTTGCCCACATTTCTACTTGTTTATCTTTTTTTTTANCTTTATTATTATTATTATTATTATTATTATTATTTTCTTTATTTACATTTCAAATGCTATCCCGAAAGTTCCCTATACCCCCCCCCCCGCCCCTGCTCCCCTACCCACCCACTCCCACTACTTGGCCCAGGCCTTCCCTTGTGCTGGGTCATATATTATGTCTCACAGATCATACCTACTGGCTTTGGCTTTCTCCCTTGAGATTGAGAGAAACATTGTTCTGTCGAGACTTGTATTTTCCATTGTTTTCTGCTTTATTTTGTATTCAAGTTCCTATTCTAGACTTTGGGCTGAATTCTTCCCCGTGTCACAGTAACAGTAGCCATGCTCTGTCTGCTGAGATATCCGAAATCTTTTGGAACACTTGTAGAACATGCTTTTCCTTTTTCTACACCAAGTCTCGGTCTTCCTGTGGCAAGGTATTCCTGGCGTAGAAAAGACCTACTCTACGTCCGAGCTGCCAGCACTACAAACCAGAGGATGATTCTTCAAATGGATTTCAAAGAGGCATCCTCTAAAGATACAGCGACTTCAAAGACCAACAGAACTGTCATATTAGAGAGAAAGTGGATATTTTAAAAAAAGATCAGAGATGAGAGTTGGGAGATGGTTCAGCGGTTAAGAATATGTGCTGCTCTTACAGAGAACCCAAGTTCAGTTTCTCACAGTCATGTCATGTGGCCCAGGCTCACTTATAACTCTACTCAGCAGGCATCTGCAGTTGCCTCTCCCCCCAAACCCGCCCCTGCTCCCACCACACACATACACAATATCTAAAACAAAAATAAAACTTAAAAATTCATTTAATTGGAGAATATCACGGCAATTGTAGGAGAAACTTAGGGGTCTTAACTTACAGTTATCAAAAACAAAAGTCACAGATTCAAGTATTGGATTATAAAAGGCTCTCTCTGACCCACAAGTGTAAATGAAAGACAGAGGGGCAGAGAGAAAAAGAAAACAGGGTTTTGGTCATCATTTTATGATCAGCAGGAGTCAGTCCAGGCTGTCAGTCTTCCTGCTTGTCAAGCTTAGATGGGTTGACAATTGGTAAACCGAGACAAATATTTTTATGTCTACCACTTTGATTTTTTTGTTCTTTACTTGTTTATTTAAGTGAAAAAGAAAAAAATAATCATCAAGTGTAGTCAGTAAAAAGTGTTATTCTATGCAGATTGTCTGGAAATTTGGGAAGAAAATGCTATTACCATGGCTATTGTCACTGAGAAATCCTGAAGGGTTAAACCATTAAGGAAAGGGACTAGTTCACAGAGAGACAATAAGGTAGAGACTCATGAAACCTTGTGAAAGATAGCATGTGCTATAAATAAGTACCAGGCCCGCAAAAGCAAACATCTACTTTCAATTCTTATATATTGCAACTCTTGCAATTTTTTTTATCTGAAAAAATTTACATTCCTCAGCGAAAAACACTGTTGATTCACGTGTATGCCACATCTCTGTTGCTTTTTTTAGGTATGTGAAGAAAACATAAATCTGTGTTCAGCAGCAGAAAATTAAGCACTTGGGTAATTTAACTGTAGAGAGGACTAAAACATGAATATTAATTCATTGGCTAAAGAACAAAAGCTCATGACCAAAGACCATCATGGCTCCACGAGTCAACCTTCTGGGAAAGAGAATTCAAGCCCCATGCTGCCTCGGAGGTTAGTTCTAGCTCTGAGAGTTTTGGCAATAAAATCATCTTAAAGAATGTTCCAGAAAGGGAAACAGATTTCTGAGAAATTTTCCTTGACAAATTATATATTTGGCATGATTGTTTGCTTCCTTGTATGCTCATTTCAGTCATTATTTATTAAACTGTTAAATGGAGTATACTGTGCTGTGTTATAGAAGCATGGAAATAAATCAGAATCTATTATTTGCCCTGTAAAAGCTTGCAATGTACTGACATAGACCTGTAAACCAGTGAGTAATGAAAATAACTATTTGTTTCATAACTGCGCAGGCTAATTATTATGGTTGTGGGGCACAACAATTTACAAATTACAATTCATTTAATTTCCCTTTGAGATATATATTATTATAATAAATGCACAATAAAACATCTATGGGTCAGGGTTGGAAAAATGGTTGAGCAGTTCAGAGTTGTTGCTGGTTTTGCAGAGGACCCAAGATTGGTTGGCAGGAGCATTGGGGTCATTTGTGACTCTAGTTCCATAGCCGTCTGGAACCCTCTTATGATGTCTGCAGACTCCAGGCACACATGTGCTCCACACACATACATGCACATAAAACATCTGTGCATATAAAATAAAATAAGCAAATCTAAAAGTTAATTTTAGTTTTGTTTGTTATTTAAAGAAACTATGGGCCAAAGAGATCCAGGTACCAGGCCAAGCAAATGGTGCTGAGAAGTAGCTCCTCCTGAGCTCTAAGACACTGAAATCTGGGCCAGCACAGCAGTGTCTATAAGACCTGATACAGCTGGAAGTAAAGGAGCAAGTTATAAGCCACCCAAAAAGAGGCAGAAAAGGAACAATAAGTATTCAGAGAAGAAATGTTCAGGTGTGAAGACTAATTTGCCTTGCACAGCAATTTACCCCTGCGTATTTCTGTGCTACTTTCAGAAATGGAATATACAAAGAGATTCAAGTTAAAAAAGAAAAGAAAAGAAGAGAAAACTGGTACAATGATGGTGAAAAACAAGATAACAGATAAGAGTGAATCAATACACAAATCATAATCATGAACCTATATTCTGCATAAATAATAAAAAAATAATATCCATACCCAAAAGAGACACCTGTACTTCCATGTTCACTGTGGTTTATGCAAAAGAGCAAGATGTGCCAACAGACCAAGTGTCTGAAAAAAATTCAACAAAAGAACTGTAAAATGTCTATAATGGGATGATATCCAGTCTTTAAGAGGGATATCTTGACTCCTGTGGGAACATGGCTGAATCTGGAAGGCATGATGCTAAGCAAAATCATGCTGACCCAAAACAATCATATGATTATACGAATATATGGTATTTTAAAAATGTATTGAATATATAAAAACAAGGAAAAGTGAATTTAAAAAGTGGTTTCCATGGAAAGGAGAGAAAAGCTGGGGAGATGCAGGGGAACACATACAAAGTTGCATCTTTATAAATAAATGATGAAGTAAGCCCAGAGATCAAATGAACATCATTAAATTACAGCAAATTACATTGTTTGGTACACTACAAGTTTTCTCAGAACTCTGACTGCTCACATGGGCACATATACATGGAAAGCAATTGTGCCCCATGATAAATACCATTTTTAATTTTCTTGGTTGTAGCAACAATTTGATTATATGTATTATTCTGCACATGATTGATACATACACCTTGAAACCCTGATGTAAAATGTACATTTCCACGTATAAGATGGATCCAGGAATGCACTTGACTGGGTTAGTGAGGGAATGAAGATGCCAACACACAGAGACACATGGACACGCAGAAAAACTGGGATTTGGCAGACTGGAGAAACTACAGTATCCAGGAAACTCGGTGTGATTATAATAAAAGAGGTGAGCAGGGAAGTGGGGTTATTGCATACAGCTAAACAAGGAAACAGGGTTTATTGTATACAGCTGACTCAATGGGACAGGTTTAGATCATCTTACTGGGCACAGTCTATAGTGAAGAAATCTTCAGGCTCTAAATACCTGGAAAAGGAAAGAAAGCTGCATGTACTGCTAACATTAGCATTCAGGCCAGAGAAGTCTTTACCATTTTCCTGAGCCTAGTCCGGGGAGCACTTTGCCATTTTTACTATGGGTAATCAACACAACTGTACCAATGACAACAGCACCCATTCATGCAGGACTTCACTCAGGGTTCCCTCCACTCCCTACAATAAGCTCATGATAAAACTATAAATAGAAAAGTTCTATTTTTTCATCCTTTGAACTCTTTGCAATCCTATAAAAATGTGTCACATTGATAACTTGAAAATGGAACAGAGACTGGGCTTAGAAGAAACAATTTAGACCATACGTTTTTAATGCTCCTAGTGAGTGGATGATAATAATGTGACCCACCCCCAGCCCAGAGGCTTATGGGTGTTTAAATTATCATCAGTGGTTCAACCATGGGGTGAATGCAATATCTATATTGCCTGCTCTGCACACAGATGAAGTATAATGTTTGCTTGCGTGTCATGGAATTAAGAAAAGCAATAGAAGGTTAGGCATCCAGGCAAGGTGTCTAGAGGTGAGAAATAATGTCTCAGGACAGAGATTTCCAAGATATTGACAGAGTGGTAAAAAGGGCTAGAATTAATCTGAAATGCTAGAACCAGTTGGCTTTCCACGTAGATACTATTTGCCTTGTATTTGGGGCAGAAAATGTATAAGAATACAGTCAGGTATTAGTTCGACTCTGGAGGTTTAATAGCAGAATTTAATGAAAGCCAGGATACAATTCTGTGCCTATATTCAATTATGTGTAGGCACAAAACAGGAAGGTACTTTGCCAGCTTGTTCTTTATCTCTCAACATACTGTAGACCATGTAAGTAGCTGCAGCCGCCATGCCTTAAGCCTCCTTGATGTTCTGAGTTTAATTAGATTGTAAAAAAAACAGAAAACAAACCAGACAATTGATTAAATATAAAGGAAAGGAAAGGAATATGTTCCTAAGAAAGAGTAAGGCGAGTTGTCTGAGTGGAGGGCAAACATGTGTTCCTTGGCTGCTGTGTTCATCTGCTCAGCTCTGCAGCTGCAGCTGTAAAAAGATTTTGCAGAGTAAGGGAGTGGTGAGCTGATGGTATTTGCTTGGGAAAGGTGCAAGTCAGCGACAAAAGAAACAAATACTTGTACCAGTCACACAGTAGAGACTAAGAAAGTGGATTCTTAGGTACCACCTGGATTCCTAATATCACAGAATTTGTTACTATCGTTTAGGTTAAAATTATTAAATTTTCCACAGACTATCTATTAGTCTGTTATCTCATTATTATTGCACAAAAGATCAGATATTAAGCATTCAATGTTAATGAAATTGTTAAGTACTAGCAGGAAAATAATTTACCTAGTCGTTCCTAAGACAGAAACGCCATGTTAACTGTTTTCTCTGTCCTTGCTCATTTAGTATCAAACAATTCAAATCCTACTTCTGAGAAGAAAAAAAAATTTAAAGTGTCTTAAGATCATTCCTGACATCATGCAATTAGCATGTTAGAACAAATTGCACATGAACTATATATGATGCTTTGGGCAAGTTTTTCTAACACACTTTACAGAGTCTTGCTTTTGTGCCTAGGGGTAATTCCCTGTGTAAAAACACTGGCACCTACTTTTGATATCAGTGCATCAGAATTCTCTATTTATTTGTGCAAATGCATATGAGACCTCTCAAATGAGAAAAATGATGGTTCCTTATTCTTATTTTAACGGTTTCCATTGCATGGATGGTGAGCTAAACTATAACCCATGGCTCCTCCATTATGCCCTGACATTTTCAAGTAGTGCATTGGAGCAGCAGGGAATGTGGTTATTTGTTAGAGCTCTCATTATTAGTCTAGCCTGCACCTCTCTGTATGTTCTCAGTTCCCCTAGAGTTCTTGCACATGATATTTAGTAGGTCTGAAATGGTAGGTTGACATTTGTGACAAGGGTCAATTGATTCACATGATACTGGCTAGAGGATAGAATTTTTGAACAGCAAGATTTAATAAACAAACAAACAAAAAAAGCTTAGATTCAGCCAATTGCAAAATGGCCCATTGATTGAATGGCAAGTAAGGAACCTTAAAAAATTAGATTGGATTTGGTCCAATTCTAGCTTTGCCATATTATAAGTAATTTATGTCTTTATAATATATAAATTGGATCTAACATTCAAGTCCCTTTTGGGCTACTGAAAATACCCAATGTTCAAAGCCACTCTGATTTGTAATAGGATTGTCATCCTGGTGACTGAAAAGGTAAAAGTTCTAACCAAAGAGAAATAACATAAGATGCAGAGCCTGGATCTTCCCAAAGGCTGTCCCTCCAGGTTTGGGTGGAAGAACACAACAATTACACAGATTCAATAATCCATGAACTAACATACCAATTTTACAAGCCTAGGCATAAAATTTAGTATGTACCAATAACCTTATCTTGTCTGTCAAAGAACTGATAACATACTTAGCACTTAGTCCTTTCCCCTGGTGCCTGTTCTCACAGTGTATATACTTCTCCCACATAGAACTCCTACCACCAAATGCATGGGTCTGTTCATAGCAGTGTCTCTGCCTCAACACTATTTTCTTGGAAACTGGAGGCTGCATCTTATTGACAGACTCAACTAGAAAAATTCATTGTATTGCTGGGTGGTGACTACTAGTTACATTTACAAGAAAATATGCATTGGAATACATTATTTTCTTGTGCCTAATTTTTTTACTATGTGCTTAATCCCCATCATTTCATGTCATCTAGAAAACTTTCCCACAAAAACTATGGCTGGTACACAAGCAGGGTAACAGCACTGACAGGACTTATTTTGAAGATTTTTATACTGGTATTACTTGTCTCTTTACTCATGGAATGCTCTTTCCTCTGCTGGTACCATTTTTGGGGCTTTGGTTCCTTGTTCCTTTTCTTTCCTTTAAATTGTGCTTTCATTTTTTCCCCCTCCTATGTGTTACATGTAGACATGCCTCAGGTCTCACCCTGTGACTTTTTGTTACCCAATTCCTTTAAATTTCCTTTATTCTCAAGATTGCACCTGTTTCCCTGTAGAAATTTCTGAAAAATCTCACTCCTTGTTTTTTTCATCCTTGGATGTGAATTAGGATCATTCTAATTCTAATTTTCATAATCTCTGCTCAATCTTTTCTGTATTCTCCTGGACATCTGAAAAACTTTTATTTTCTTTCCTCAAATCCAATTCATACTAAATAAAAGTGTGTGTGAATTTTCTATTTATTGAGCCATCGATTTTCTCTTTCTTCCAAATCCTAATTATTAATCATGAACAGATTCTTTTCTCAAATTGCTTTTTATACTTCAATATTATCATATTAATTCAAATATTTTGACCACTAAATTGGCAATATCCTAACAGGCTTCCTGTCTGTCTCCCTTCTATTCTGTCTCCTCTTTTTACATGTCCTTAAATATTTCCTCATGAAGTGACTTTATCACTTTAAATGCATGTATAACTTTACATTGATGGCAAGCTAATTATTATTGCCAACAGCATTCTTCAGCAATCCATATCCTCTTAGGACATCCAACCTTCAAAATTCAAACTTCTCTCAAGTTGTTGATTTTGCTATAGTAAGTGTTTGCTGCTACCTACCATGATGTAATAATACTTGTATCTCAGTCGTATACCTAATGATTTCTAACATCTGTAGAATTTACTTCTACCTTATAAATAGCCCCATTTTCTCCTGGTTCATTCAAATTCTTATCACTATTCTAAGCCCAGTTCACACCTTATTAACTGTAAAAGATATACAGAGAAGAAGAGGAAGAAGAAGGAGGAGGAGGAGGAGGAAGAGGAAGAGGAGGAGGAGGAGGAGGAGGAAGAAAAATGACAGGGGGAGAGAGAGGGAGGGGGGAAAGGAGAGGGAGAAGGAGAAGGAGAGGGAGAGGGAGAGGGGGAGGGAAAGGGAGAGGGAGAGGGAGGGGGAGAGGGAGAGACATATGCTTTTGTCCTATTAATTTCCAAGTACAGTTTTCTCTGTGTCAAACTTATTGAAAATATCAATAGTCCCCAGGTTGGGAAGCAATGATCATGATATTTAATGTAACTTTCAAACATCTCAGAAATTATAGAAATAGGTATGCAGGGTTAAGAAATATTTTATGAAAACATTTATTTTTTCGTATATATAGTGTTAGTTTCCATAGTCATTTGGGGAGTCTTTAAAGATAGGAATTAGGAAAGCATGTAACAAAAACAAGTGTCTGATGTACAGATTAACAATAAAAATAAACTGTAACTTTCCCTTTGTAGATATTATATTTCTCATTGTATTAAGCAAATATCATATAAAATCATATAATTGGGTTTCTTATAATGACATAAAGACAGATCATGGTCTAGATATAAAGAAATTACCACATAGATACAATCAATTATTGGTAGCATATCTTCAAGTAATTTTGAGTTTTAATATCATAAAAAATCTTGTGGTCAGAAATATTGTAGGGAAACAAGAATATTACTTTATTATTTGAAAAAGTAATCTTTGAAACTCATCAGACACCACAAGAATTCTTCAATATTAATAACTCATGTAAACACTACAAAGTAAAACTTTAGATCAGAAATATGAAGCAGTAGGGATTTCTTTTTTCCACAAGTCAAAGGAGTGTAATCTCAATAAGAAATTCCTCTTAAGGCTCTTTTGTTACTGCTATGCACCATTACCTCTAAATTGAATATATATATATATATATATATATATATATATATATATATATTCATTCAAGTGAGACAGAGACAGAGAGAATAAGAGAGAATAATAACATTTTACTCTTTCTACTATAACAGATCTAAAATTCTAGAAAAACATGTCCCTGTCATTTATAACCCAGTACTCATTAGAGACATATTGACTGATAATCTGGGACTTTTGTACTTTAGTTTTCATTTTTGTCCAACAGGTTCTTCTATATCCATTCTTATTCACATTTTAGTCATCTTTTAATCAGGGAAAGAGTTGTATGAGACTAGAAAGGAAACCATTGCTTTTAATCAGGCTTGCATTAATTAGGAAACCAATCTTTTAATGTAGATTACCCTTTGGTATTAGTTAGTTTTGACCACTATCTCTGTTGTTAATATTTGCTCCTAATTATAGAAGTCGTCTTAACTATATACGCATATGGCTTCACAGTTTCCTTTTCTGAAGTTTAATGGCATCCTGTGATGTTCCACCAGTTGATAAAGTGCTTGCCATACAAGAATGAAGACCTGAGTTCATATCCCCAGCACACATATAAAAAGTATAGTAGTACACACATGTAATCTTAGCACTCAGGAGGCAGAGATGAGATGAGCAATTGAGCTTGCTGTCCTCACAAATCACTGAGCTTAGGGTTCAGCTACAGACTGAATCTCACAAATGTTGTAAGGTGGGTTTCTTGTAATGACATAGACCCAGATCATAGCTTGATATAAAGAAATTATCATGTAGATACAATCAATTATTGCTAGCATATCTCTTTGAATAATTTTGAGTTTTAATATCATGGATCCTGGACATCTACCCTTGTCCCCTTCAGGCATGTGCACCTATATACAACAAGCAAAACCTAGGAATCCATCAGTTCCCAGAGTTCTTGACAGATAGAGGGATAAATATGGGGGTTTTAGGGTCAGAGACCAGGAAGAGATATATACAAAGGCTGACTTCCAGGCATTTTCCGACAGGAGTTGGTATTTTTATTTATTTATTATTATTTTCTTTATTTACATTTCAAATGCTATCCCGAAAGTCCCCTCTTCCCCTCCCCCGCCCCTGCTCCCCTACCTACCCACTCCCACTACTTGGCCCTGGCCTTCCCCTGTGCTGGGTCATATAAAGTTTACAAGACCAAGGAGCCTCTCTTCCCAATGATGGCTGATTAGGCCATCTTCATTCTTTCCAGTGAAGTAGGACTTGGCAATGACATGAAAATGTGGTGAAAATGAGTAGCTAGTTACTTGATCTCAAACTCATCACTTCTGTGTCTCTAGACTTCATTCATTCCATCTTTATAAAAGGAGTGACATAGGCTAAACCAACAGTAAACTTAATTCTCAGTATGCCTTTGTGTAAATGTATTAATACATACATGCAAACATTCATCCATCCATTAGATATATAGATAAACAGAAATACAGGTAGATATGTAGGTATATAAATATATACATTAAAATACATGTATAAATTCAATGGCTGATGTAAGTGGAATCCGTGGAATATATAATTGCTTCCTAGACATTCTTCAAACTTACCATGCTCCTCAGAACTCTGTACCATCACAATTCTCCTCTGAGCCTGCTCCCTGTTAACTTCGATCCCATACTTTCTTTGCTTCCTAATTCAAGATGTTCAGAGCATCTTCTAGGCATTATGAGGCAGCCAGAAGAGCAGATTCAATGGCTCTGCTCCCTTCACATGCTTTCAAATGCAAGAGGTACCACTTGTATTCAGTAAGTCCGCTCCTTACCCCACTGTAACCGCCAGTGGTTCAGCTGCTTTTCTGTGATCTCCTGTCTGTATTGTTAGAAAAGACAAATGTCACTGATCTCAATCTTCCATTGTTTCTTCCTTCTAAGCAGCCCTTCTGTCCTCTTCTAACATAATATTTCTAACATTAGAATGTCAAGCTGACTTTGTCATTTCTATGCTGGGGTTCCCCATTGCCACCTGATTAATCCATACCACTATGGCATGACCAATATGATCTCCAGTGATCTGGGTCTGACTTTTGTCCTGTTACTTATCAACTGATTGTATAACACTGAAGTAGTGGGAGCTCCTTAACCTTCCAGAGCCTCTGTTTCATTAAATGATAAAGATAACAGTTCACAAGCTTGCTATGAGAGTTTAATGTCATCTATATATTCCATTTTTGAGCCCAGGCTAGCACATTTAAGCTTTCACTTAAGAGTTTCATGAAAATGTCTATATGTCTATTATAGCATCTTTAAGTTTCCCATGGATCTGGTAGGTCGTAAAAATACAGTCATCAGTGTGCATTGAACAGTGCATTAAGCTGCTTCTTCTTCTCCTTCTTCTTCTTCTTCTTCTTCTTCTTCTTCTTCTTCTTCTTCTTCTTCTTCTTCTTCTTCTTCTTCTTCTTCTTCTTCTTCTTCTTCTCCTTCT
>NC_034596.1:85229024-85246092 GCF_900095145.1 Mus pahari | reverse complement strand
CTCCTCCTCCTCCTCCTCCTCCTCCTCCTCCTCCTTCTCTTACTACTTTTTTTTACTTCTGTTTTCCTTTCCCTTCTCTGCGATCTTTGAGACTGGTACAGAAAAATACTCCCAATCAATGCCCACAGCAAACGTTTGTCATGTGTCACTATGGGTCAATTTCTTGCAATCCTCAGGCATGACACCATGCCAGTCAGTTGTCAAAGGACTCTTCTTTGCATAGTGAGACACTGTGAGCTTCAGTCGGTCAGCTCCTAAAGAACAAAACTCTTTCAGTTCACACTTATGGACCACATGTTCCTCTTCTTCTTTGGCTCACAAGAGAAACTGACACATCCATACTTCACTAGGCAACTTCTGCTTTAGGTAAGAATCCACTTCATTCAAAATTAGTCCAGAGAACAGTTAGGAGAAAGTCATGTGAGTCGATTCCAGGGACTCTGATAATGAAATCTTATCAGTTTGTTATGGAAATTGAGTACAATCTGCTAGTCATGGGTATTTAATATTATGTTTCACTGGGTTCAGGAGAAGCAATTAGTCTGTTGAAAATTGCATCCACATTCCCCATAATTCAATAGTGACCACTGTTAGCACTGCAAGATGTGACATGACTGATAATTAATTTTGAGTGAAATTCCTGTAATAAGTAGTGGGGAGGAGGAAGTCAGGAAGAAGAGAGAAAGAGTAGAAGAAAGATCTAAATCTAAAGGCAGATGTTACATCCAAAGGACTGATAACAACTTCAGTAGAGCAAACCTCTGGGTAAGAGCAAGCCCCAGACAAAACAAAATCCTGGCAATGCCTTTCCAGGTTTCACAGGAAAACAACAAAAGAAAACAAACCCTCAAATGCAGGCTCCCCATGTCCAATGCCTCTCTTGTGTTTGTTTTCCTTGAGCTAAAGATTAATTGGGCTTTGCTGATGTTTATAAATAAGTGAGCAGTGAGCATATGCTAAGGCCAGCAAAAACCTTGAGCCTTGTATTCCCTTTCTATTGTTTCCTTGAAGGAAATTTTTATTTCAAACACCGTATACATGCATTCTAACCTTGTATTTCCCAGGAAATTATCTGATGTCTGTTTGCTCTGCTCCCAACCAAAACAACTGACATTGTTTGTTCTCATCTAGTTTCCATTAGTGGTCATAACAGTTACTTTTGCTAGTTTTAAAGTAAAAAGAAACTTTTCAAATACACACAACGACAACAATAACAAAGCTTTTAAAAATTTAGATTTTGGATATTTTGGGGAAGTCATGATATCAGCCAAGTCTGAACTGGATAGTTGATAACATTGTGTCTTACCAGCCTGATTCCCAGGAAATTTTAACCTAGTTTACTGTATTTCCTGCTACAGAATAATTGAAGGAGACAACACCTTTCACATTTACAAGATTGAGGCAGTCTCAGAGAGAGGTAGGGGGAACTCCAAAGTCTCCTTCAGCTCTACTGTAGTAGGAAATACAGCAAGCCAGGCTAAAATATCCTGGGAATCATGGTGGTACCACACAATGCTATCAACCATCCAGTTTAGACTTGGCTGAAATCAAGCTGGGTGTGGTGGCTCACGCCTTTAATCCCATCACTTGGGAGGCAGAGGCAGGCAGATTTCTGAGTTCGAGGCCAGCCTAGTCTACAAAGTTCCAGGATAGCCAGGGCTGTACAGAGAAACCCTGTCTCGAAGAACCAAAAAAAAAAAAAAAAAAAAAAAAGACTTGGTTGAAATCATGATCTCTAACACTTTCACATCCACGACTTTTGTCACACTTTCAGTTATATACCCACTTCTCTGATGGTTAGTCTGGGGAATGTACTGGTTTTTTGCTTGTTGTTTTGTTGTTTTGTTTTGTTCTAAACTGGGTGCATCGCCATTATAAACAAAATTGGCTATCTGTTCATAAGCAAGACAGTAGATTTAGTGGAAATGGGAACTTCCTCTCAAATAATTAAATAGTTCCTGGCCTTTCTGTCACCTGGATAGTCTTCTCCTGGCTCTTCTTTGCTCTGGATTTCCAGTTCTCAAGAAAGAAAATCTGTTCCTAAAGTAGTTCAATATCTACCTGAAATACTTGACCCAGGTAGACCAGCCCTTCAGAGTACAAGAATTGTTATTCAGCATTCCTAACTCAGGTTTCTATGGGAGCTCACAAAATCCTTAAAAAGCTATAAACAGGAGAGATAGGTGTAACAAGGTGAAAAGAAAACTGAAGAACAGACTGATAATGTAGCATCTTCGGGTACCGCAAGCTTTGAGATTTATAAGGCCTTGGCATTAGCACTGATTCATGTGAGTCTCTAGATGGCTCTGTAGATTTATACAGTCCCAAATAATAGCATCAGAGTTCATTGCCTGCCCATTTATTACAGAGCATACACTTCTCACTACCTAAATCAAATAGC
Organism: Mus pahari; assembly: GCF_900095145.1. Taxonomy (NCBI): domain Eukaryota; kingdom Metazoa; phylum Chordata; class Mammalia; order Rodentia; family Muridae; genus Mus; species Mus pahari. The sequence continues at coordinate 85,243,691 of NC_034596.1, read as the reverse complement.
TTTATTTTAACAAGATTGAAAGCCCCCAGATCGCCTCAATAATTGATGGCAAATAAATAATAGCACTATTATCTATTCATGATCTTGGCTATTGCATGTGCTGCAGTATGTGTGATACACATGCATTTAAATTCATTCCTTGAGTTATTTGTCATTTTTACAGGTGAAATAAATGCAACATACTGTGTCATACAGTCATTTTGGGGTTGGGGTTCAACAAATGTAGAAACAAAATCCAGTACCACTGAGCAATTTTGCCACTTGGTAAAGGTGGGATTTTTCTCAGTGTTGACTTCTATGTACATTTACCCACTAAATGCCTCATGAAACCCTAAGTACCCTAGGCTGGCAATGGAGGACCCTGGTCACTCACAGGCAGGAGAGTAGTAGCTAAGCAAGTACCAGCAAAAATCTCATGGGCATCAGCTTCTAAATCCTATGTATAGAAAGCTCCAGCTTGAGGGGACATTGTAACTTACTAATATCGAGAATGAATGGTCAAGGACAGTTGTTTACTGATGCCAGTCTTCCCACCTAACTGTGGATTACTTGATCAGTATTACAGCTTTGTAAAAGCATATGGGTCTAGTTTAGCTACTTAACTATTTATTTCCATCATTCAAATTTTACCTTACCCTTGCCACTTCCCATAGAACATATGCATTTTCTTCTTTTTTTTTTTTTTAACTACTATTTAATTTTACTGTGTGTGTATATATTCACCATGGATGCATGTGGAGACCAGTAGACAAGTTGTAACTGTAACTTCTTTCCTTCCACTATCTGGACCCCAGGGATTTAATCTCAGATCCTCGGGCTTGGCGGAAGATGTCTTTACCCTCTGAGGCCTCTTTCTAGCTCCATTATGTGCATTTTTGATAATATTTTGTTTCAAGTCTTTACCTACTAGTATGAAGAACTGCCCTTGTAATTAAGTTGGTTTTGTTCTTCATTTTACTTTTGATTTCTTATTTTTATATGTTCCTTTTAAGAAAATATGTATTGTTACTACTAAATGAAAATACATCCACAATTTTGTTTTGTCACCATGGAGCCATTCTCTTCTGTGGTACCTGCTCATTCTTACAACTGGCTCTTTCCTGGGGGAAGACATCACACTCTAAAAGGACTCATACCTCATTCTGATCACACATTCTCTCTACCAAGGAAGGAGAACCATTGGTAGATTTCTTTCCACAACTTGTAGCATAAAGAACAGATGGACGTTGTATTTGTCTTAATTTTACAAGGCTCTATGAAATGAGACTTAATTGGCTCTAGTTTTAAAAACACACACTTCTTTGTCTACTTTCTCAGGAAAGTGTCCTGACAGGTGTATTCATTCATATTTTAAAAAATAGCATGGGGAGTAATAGACACCCAGAAGGGTCTTCTCCTTCTAAGCAGAATGTGGGAGGAGTTATGTGAGTGGGTACTGGGAGGAGATGAAGGGCTGATATTTGACTGTAAAGTAAATAAATAAACAAACAAATAAATTTAATAATAAAAATGAATAGTATAACAAAATTCTAGAATGGATGTGGGAGGAACTTATGAGACCCCACGCCTAACCGAGGAGATATTGGAAGTCGCTACCTGCTGCGGGAGGGAAAGTCGGTTTTCTGTGAGGGTGTGATCACTAATAGATTGCTCACGATCACGTGTTATCATCCCACAGTCATGCATGTAGGGAAAGCATTAAATGGACCTAATGGATTATTAAAATAATAATAATAAGATTTCATACATTTGAGAATGGGAAATGTTGGGGGAATATCTCAGCAGAGTTAGAAAGGGAAATTTTAGGGTGGATCTAATCATACTTTATTACATATACATATAAAATTATCGATACATTTTTCAATGCTGTAAGACTACTGTGAAAACCTGTTTTCCTATTTAGACAAGATTTGTTTTTACTAAGTTTGCCAGTACAAATGTTGATAAACACACATATAAATGCAAATTTTTCATGAGTCAATATGAAAGACACCAAGAGGATCTTATTTAAATGAAATAACAGGAGTTTGCTGGACAGTAGTGAGACTTGTACGTAATAAAAAGTCAATAAATGCTAGCTCTTCTCAGTATATCCTTATTCTTTATGTTTTATAACTTAATTGCAGAAAAGCCTATAAATATCCAAACTGTTAAATGCCAACATAAAATCTAATTAGCTATATAAACAATTTCACATGCTAATTACTTATACTACCACCTAAACTTTATTAAGTGTGTCCCAGTATTTTCTAGCAGATAAAATGCTGCGTGACTTGCTTCGCGCCGTTATATTTTGATTTTTCATTCCTGTGGTTGTCATAATCTTGATCCTAATAGTTAGGCCCTATCAATTATATCTTTCTGTCTACCAACTGCACCAGGACTATTCACTTGGTTCTAATGCAATCAGCGTAACTGGCATACCATGTGTGGATAACTAATAGTTGGCAATTATGCATGTTAGCAAAAAATCAGCCAAATCTACACTGAAAAGCACAATCTGTATCATTTATTCTCTGTGGTGATATTTAACGATAACAAAGAGATGTTTAGCACATTATCCCCTTCTATCTCTTCCTCATTAATTATATGGTAATAACTCTAATCAGTGTAACCAGAATTGATTTATTTTGTTTCACAGTTGTATGTGATAGAGTTCATCTCCTTACTTCAAAACTTGATATAAATACTTGTCCTTTCTGTGATCAAAGTGGTGGGTCTGAGTAGATGCTAACCAATTTACTTTCTCAAGTAGTATATGAAACAATATGAAAGCCATAATGTGATTTGTAATTCTAAGGGTCTGATATCTTGCTATATACACACTGGCTGTGATGAAGTGACAAAGGATCTTTAAGCTCTTTTGATGGTAGATTATTAAAACCAGAATTATATGGAAAAATGTGTTTAAGCACATGGGCTACAGAATTGGGGGGAATTAAGCTCTTGAGATGGGAGATTTAAATTGGAAATAGGATTAAGAGTCAACTTTAATCTGTGCACTCAACATATTCACATGTGATGGAGTTACTCATGAAATAAAGTCAACAAATAAAAACAAGTCTATTGGTTTACATGCATGGGGGATTACTTGCCATTTTTCTGTAGCACTGTGATTCACTACCTACCGTATGAAACCCAAGAACCCTAAGTTATCAGAGGTATTTCTGATCAAGTTACCAGCAAAGACTTCCAGGCATCAGCTTTTAAGTCCCATGTACCAAAAATCCAAGCCAGTTTCCAGTCCCAAATGAGCACTTACCATAACCTGGGATATCAGAAACTAGCCTGTATGCCTTTTTTCTATTTATTTATTTGAGAAAAGGAGGCAAAGATGGCAGCAACCAATATCTCTCAATGAGAGAGAAGTCCAATCGCTCCTAAATCCTAGAAAGTCTCTGCTTAGCTACAGGGTACCTAGGACTCCTCTGTCTTCAATAGTGAGTTAGTAGGGATATTAGATCCTGCAAGACTGAGATTTATGTACGGAAGTGTAGAGAAAGACAAGGACATAGTATGGAACAAAAGAGATAGATACCTGGTATTTAGTAATGAGTCAAGTTTCTACATATATGACTTCAATAAGATTACTATTATGTAATATATGTGTCTTAGTCAGGGTTTCTATTCCTGTACAACATCATGACCAAGAAGCAAGTTGGGGAGGAAAGGGTTTATTTGGCTTACATTTCCAAACTGCTGTTGATCACCAAAGGATGCAGGACTGGAACTCAAGCAGGTCAGAAAGCAGGAGNTGATGCAGAGGCCATGGAGGGATGTTCTTTACTGGCTTGCCTCCCATGGCTTGCTCAGCCTGCTCTCTTATAGAACCAAGACTACCAGCCCAGAGATGGCACCACCCACAAGGGGCCCTCCCCCCTTGATCACTAATTGAGAAAATGCCTTACAGCTGGATCTCATGGAGGCATTTCCCCAACTGAAGCTCCTTTCTCTGTGATAACTCCAGCTGTGTCAAGTTGACACAAAGCTATCCAGTACAGTATGTATATATTGTTCTTGGGATCCTGTTATTCCTCCATGTAACATAGATAGCTTTTTAAGTAATCTTTATTTAAGTCCAAAATCACCTCATTTTACTATGACATAGCTCAAACATGGACATCTAAAAGGGCACACAAATGCAAATGATCATATAGATACAAAGGAATAAGTGTGTCTTCATATAATTTGAGCAAAAGCTTCATGCCCAATAGTTAGTCCGTTGTTAGATTCACTAACTGAGATTAATTCTCACAACAGAAATTACCACATATATCTCTAACCTACAACTTCTGATAACATTCCATTACTTTTGTTTTCCTTTAGTAGAATCCCATGAATGGAAGGCCAAGTTGATTATTTCCTTTGTATTTTAATACGCCTGTAAGAGATACATAATATCTTAAGCTATAATTACATGTTTAAATCACACACACACACACACACACACACACACACATTTTTCTTCTGTGACACTGTGTTCCTTGAAAATCTTAATACCAGGTTACACATCTTTGTAGTTCCTAAATCAGAATAATATACAACAGCTATTAAATGCTTAGCAAGTGCTAACATAAACTTTAAAAAATTAATAAAACTGATGAAAAGTTAAAAAGCATATCAGAATTATTATTCTGCTGTATAAAATCTTGTCCATAAGAGTTACAAGTCTTACAAGTGCAGTGTAGCTCTGTGAAATGGTTCATCATAATTGAAATACGCCGGAATACTACTGTACCCACTTTCTTAAAAGCAGACCAAGCTCACTGTTGCTAGCACTTGTAAATTACATAAATAAATGCTATTCAGATAATCAAAAATTTATATGCAACCGTAGTATATTTTGAATATCATCTGAAGGCACAGAGTCTCACTGTGGCATCCAACCAGCAGCATCTAACTTGACTCGCAAAGCTTCCTTTGTTCCTTTTTAGAAACAAACAAACAAACAAAAAAAGGAATCTAGTTATTTATTATTTTATTTTTCCTTCATGGCAATTGAGTGTCCATCCACTGGGGAGAAGGGAAAAGATTGAAGAGGAAGAACTGTTACATATTTCATCATGAAGATTTATCTAGACGTGACAGAAGAGACATTTGTTAATTTCCCTCCTCAGTGGGTTTTGGAGAGTTTCCAATGTTCAAACACAAAGAGGCTCATTAGCTAATTCTGAAGCAAACAGCTGCTCCAATGCCATAGTCTTGGGCTCAGCCCCTTTGTACTAGAGAAGTCATAAAGTCCTTCCATTGCCCACATGAACAATAACTGGACTGTGTGTCCTCTGTATACCTTATGGTTCATCACTTTGAGTAACAGATAGCTATTTATTTCCTACCCCTTATTCTGGCCAACAGGAGACAGCAGCTTGGATATTCATAGGGTGTGATGCCAGTGATGCTTCTAAGCAATGCCATATGGTATCAGGAGAGCATATGCAAGGACTGCAGGACCCAAGAAATACAAATAAAGTCAAGACAGGTTTGTACTGCACCTTGTGACTCTGCTTTTTGCCTTAGTGGGGCGTTCTTGAAAAAAAAGGGGGGGCACCATGTAACCATTTCAGATGAAAAATAGCAAGATAGAACTGAGTTAGCTCATCCTGGTTATCTGTAGGCACAGTTCAGTCTTTAAAGCAGTGTTTTCAGAAGATAATTAACATTTGAATTAAAGTGACCACATCAAGAGCAAAGGCCTAAAATCCACCCAACATGAACATGCACAGGCATGCTGTTTCTAGGACTTAGCAATGGCATTTTTAGGAAATGATAAATTTTCATGGCCACAAAAAAAAAAAAAAAAAAAAAGCTGATTGTGTAGCTTCCACCTGCCTACAAATCAAAGGATGCTTTAAAATTATGAGAGCTTCTTGAAACTTCTAAACATGAGACACAAAGTAAGAGTCTCTCTCTCTCTCTCTCTCTCTCTCTCTCTCTCTCTCTCTCTCTCTCTCTCTTCTGTTTCAAATGATGTATGTACAGTTTAGCTGATTGGATAAGTAGGATTGTCAGTGCAATTTTATCTCATTAGAAATTATTCTGAAAATTAACCTTGGGGAGACAGGAAAAGTAGAAAAAGTCAAAAGTTTGGTAAATTTGGACTATTTACCCAAACTGAGGCTGAAGTGTGTGAAGAAATCAGAGTGCACCGTAGACAGTGTAGGCACAACTTTATTATCTGGAGAGTTCAACCATTCCTAGTTTTTTTCTGTCAATTGAAGCATCTGGAACCAAAAGCCAGGCTCAATATTGATGGCATACATATATCTGTAATCACAGAATTTAAGCAGCAGAGGATAGGAGGATAAAAAAAAATCAAGGCTATGCAGGTCTACATAGCAAATTCCAAGTATGTGCTGGCTACATAATGGAAATACGTTTTACAAGAAAATGAACAGAGTAAAACCAATGATAAGGAACAAAAGAAGCCAGATGCAGAATCTAAAGGGTGGGCTCTCAATCCTTTTAAATAGAGCCTAATCCACCTTTCTTTCTGCTCTTTCTGTGTTGTGCTATCACCAGACATTGCAGGCTCATCTTACTCCTTCTATCTTGTCTGTATTCGAATCTGCCACAACTTTCTTTGCATTGTAAAGCACTGCCTAGATAGCAGTACCCTGGGGTTTAAGTTGCCAAGAGACTTGCCAGCCTCTGTCCCAATGCCTGCCCTCTCTTTTACTCTCCTTTATAATTAGATGGACATCGTCTAGGTCAACTGATTTATTTACCTTTTTGGGCCTTGCATTTCTCCCCTGCTGAATTACCTGCGCTCATTTCCTTTCTCTTACTGCATAACCAGGGCGGTGTCCCTGTATCTTAAAGTGTTCAACCTTTACATATTTGGGGTTTTTTTTTCTTCGATGAAATTTTAACACCACTACTTCTGCTAGATGCTTTCTCCTTTAGGCGGCGACCTTGATCATCACATCAAAAATACACATGTGAGCTTTCGTGATGGAAAACCCTTTTTGTCACATTCAGAGATGACACAAGGACTTACGTAAATATGGCTGGCAGTGCTGAGAAATCTCAAAGGATCTTCAACTTGACAAATACATAAAAGATAAATAAGGATCATGAAAAAAAAAAATACCCACAGAGGAAATTCTGAAAGAAGCATATGCTATTAGTAGACACAGCAGCATGGTGTCACAGCAAAACCCCATGCTCCCTAGAGCTAGACTTCCTGAATTCACACTTCAAACCTCAGCCTGCACTAGTTCTCGATGTCTCAGTTCTCCTATCAATATGATGAAGACATTGGTAACACCCATGTTAAAATAATATGATTGTCAACTAAATAAATATGTGCTAAATGTTCAGTGTGGTCCTTGGGAGGAAATAAACATTACATAGATATTTGTTGTTGTTAGAAACAATACTGGGTAAACTGAAGAATGAGATCAACTGAATTTAACAGAGATCAACTGAATTTAACAGAGAAAGCTGAGAGAAAGCTGATGATGATCCACCAAGCCAAGTTTTTGCGTGTCTTTCTTTGTGCTTGAGGTCTGGTATCTATGATCTGTCTGGAGCATATTCAGATGGTTCCTAATGCAGAAGATATAATGACTAAGAAGAAGCACAATCAGGTGGATTCAGTTTCTTCCCACAAGAGAAATGGCAGTCACTATGAAAGAATCCTAGTGTATGGCTGCTGTAGGAGATGACCACCATTCTGTCAGAATCATTGCATATGGTTGCCATAAGAGATAATTGCTAGGTAGGAAGAGAGAGGATATGAGAAAAACCATATCTTCTAAAAGCATTCACTGAGTAGCTTCCACTGGGTATGATCCTGAAATATAAAAGTGACTTGACAATATCACTGTGGTATCATTTGGGGGGAAATTTGTAAAGAATTAAATCAATAGAATTCAAAAGTGATGGATGGAAAAAATGATGAACTAATTCTTAAAAGGCAGTTGAGTTCAATCTGTAACTGACTGTGAACAATCAATTGAGATAATTCACTACCTTCAGACCCAAGATACGCACACAGACCACATGAGGCTCAAGAATAAGGAAGACCAACGTATGGATGCTTCAGTCCTTCTTAGAAAGGGAAACGAAATACTCAAGGGAGGAAATACAAAGTGTGGAGCAGAGACTGAAGGAAAGGCCATTCAGAGACTGCCCCACCTGGTAATTCATCCCATCTACACACACCAAACCCAGACACTATTGCAGATTCCAAGAAGTGTTTGTGACAGGAGCTGATATAGCTGTCTCCTGAGAGGCTTTGCCAGAGCCTGATGAATACAAAGGTGGATGTTCGCAGTTAACCCTTGGACTGAGCAAGGGGACCCCAATAGAGGAGTTAGAGAAAGAACTGAGGGAACTGAAGGGGTTTGCAACCCCCTAAGAAAAACAACAATATCAATCAACCGGAACCCCCATAGCTCCCAGGGACTAAACCACCTACCAAAGAGTACACATGGAAGGACCCATGGCTCCAGCTACGTATGTAGCAGAGGATGTCCTTTTCTGACATCAATGGGAGGAGAGGCCTTTTGGCCCTGTGAAGGCTCAATACCCCAGTGTAGGGAAATTTGAGGGTGGTGAGGTGGGAGTGGGTGGGTGGGGGGAGCACCCTCATAGAAGCAGGAGGAGGGAGGATGGGATGGGGATTTATGGAGGGGAAACTGGGAAAGGGGATAATAACATTTGAAATGTAAATAAATAAAATATCCAATAAAAAATTAGAAAGGCAGTTGAAGAGTGAGTGGTCATCTTAACATAATTGAAAAGTTAACATAAGGATGACCAGAATTTACATGCTAATCTCAAGAACTCACTTATGATCCAGCAATGAAATGTACAAAGGGTTAATTTTTAAAGCTTCTTTTTTTTTTTTTTTTTTTTTTTTTTTTTTTTTCAGAATAGGAGTTGTTCAGACACAGGGAACCTGCACCGACTAACTGAAAGGAGGCAATGATTCTGAGACTGAGCTTCCCACACCTCCCATCTTTTCTCTTCCATACTTTATCTATGACCTAACTCTTTAAAGGTGACAGTACATACAAGTTTCCTTATCCAATCACTGAACTTCTTTCCTAAATCTGCCATACCCTTGTTACACACTGTACTACAGAGTGGCTACTAAGTCTATCTGTTCTTGGAAAATCTCTGCCTATTTCCACTTTCACATCACCGTCCTGATTATGATATATTAAACTAAATTTATCTCCTTTTTTTGCTTTATTTTCTTCTTTGAATACCTAAATTTTAAAAGGACTATTGGGGTGGGTAGAGAAGCTTTGGATAATGAACCTTCCAGTGAGCATCTTGAATGCTTAACCTTTAAATATGCCCCAAAGCTCTTCAGCCTAGCTCAAATATTCCAACCGTATGTTTTAATATTCAAAGACTGAAGATGAATGCTATCTCCAAATTTCTTTTCCACATGTGTAAGATATAGACTAGCTCAGGTTATAAATCAATTACATGAGTTCCCTTGAAGGCAGGGCTTTGTATTCTAAACGGAGTAGCAGACTGCTGATTTTAGTAAATTTCCTTCAAACATGAAAGAACATTAGCAGATAGAGAGAGAGAGAGGCAATAAGTTTGATTGGAACGAGTGATCTAAACAAGTAACTAAAGTTTATATCTGATAATAATAATAACTAATAAAATTGACATGGAGGTAGATGTCTTCTAAGGACGTGGAGGGGTTTCTGCTAATGTTAGGGCACTTGATATTTTGTGAACCACAAGTGATTACATACACACTCAAAAAAGAACCAGGTGCCCCTCTTTGTCTGTTCTACAGTGTGAGAAAGAATAAAGAGAGAAATTTGTCCCTGGAGTGACATTTTCTTATGCAAACTAATGTAAATCACATATCTCTGCATTGAAAGCTTGTCTGACAAGCCTTTCCAAAGCACAAAACAAATCTCAGAGCAGGTTAACTTGCACTGGGCTGATATTGACAAAGGACTTTTAGGTCTTCAGAGAAGGTAGAAAAAGAATTTTCCTGCTATGGGGAAAAAAAAAAAAGTACCCAAAATATCATGGTGCATTAAGGAATTTGTGGTAGTTTAGCATACCCTTTTTTCTCTTCACAACCAGGGACAATCTTTTGATCTAATCTAAGTGGTGATTTAATTTTAATGAAAGTAGAAAACGTGAAAGGCTGCCCTGAGCGTTGACGAGGGACCAAGGAAATCAGCAGCAGCAGTGGCTCCCTTTTTGCTGTTGGGCACAGGGGCTACTCTCCTAAGTGGATAGGTGTGTCTCACTCATTGATGTATGTAGCTCGGGAATTCACTCTAAGTGATTCTTAGGTACAGATGACACTTCAAACTTAGGGATGTCTGGGTAACAGAACACATTTTGGGGATCGGATACATTCCCTATTCTTCCTTTCTTTTTAGTCTTGTTGGGTATATATATATATATATATAATTTTTATTTAATTTTTTTTTTACATTTCAGATTTTATTCCCTTCCCAGTACACCCTCTGATTGTTCCACATCCCATACCTCACCCCCCCCCCACCAGGAGGATCTCCAGGAGGATGTCCCCACCCCACCAGACCTCTAAACTCCCTGGGGCCTCCAGTGTCCTTGGTTTTCATATCTAAACGTTGCACATGAGGTGCCATCCTAATAGCAAGAAAGTACACAACTAGAAATGTTATGAAACTTCGAGAAGGCTGCATAGCAGATCGCTGAACAAGGGTTCAGGACTCTGTCTTTGTAGTTTGTTTAGGTTGAGTCTTGAATGGCCTTTCTGAAGCCTCAGCTTATATCATCTCAGGCTGTCATTTGCCTGGACGAAAAAGAAGAAGAGGGCTAAAACGTCTTGAACTCATTGCCGAAAGAGAGTTATCACTTCGAAGACAGGCTGCCAATAACAGAAGTAAACACAGAAGACTGACATAATGGATCAAAGAGTATCTTAAACCTCATAAATACTGAAAAGAATTTCGCTCATGGTACCAACTGTAGGATAGATCGTTCTCTTCAGATTCCCACAAACTAATTTTGTAGTCCCATATATTTGCTTTATGACATTATAGGGTAATAACTTTTATATTACATAACATTCTAGATAAGAAGCTCAATAGAAATGTGTGACTCATGTATGCTACCATAAATCTCATAGGATCCAGCTATAACAATAGTACAAAAAATACATTAAAAACTACATGGATGAAGATACCAAATCCTTTGGTTACAGGACATGGAAAAAGTAAGCTGGAAGTTACCTGGAATTTTCTTCTCTGTCGGTTACCTTTCAGACTAACAGAAGGTACTAGGCTGGCTCTGAGAAAAAAGTCACCAGTGGGTGATTACAACCTCATAAGAACAATGTCAACTTACTAGACCACCCAGAGCTCCCAGGGACCAAAGAGAATACGTGGAGGGGGGCAGGATTCCTGATACATATGTAGCAGAGGATGGACTTAGCTGATATCAATGGGAGGGGAGGGAGGCTTGATGCCCCAGTGTAGGGGGATGCTAAAGGGATGAGGCAAAAGTGGGTGAATGGGTGGAGGAGCACTCTTATAGAGGAAAAGGGGAGATGAGTGGGAGGGGATGGGGAGTTGGTGAAGGGGTTTATAAGTTAAACCTGATCAAAAGCTCAGAGTTAGGGAGGTCATAGGGTATAGAGAAACCTCCTACAGTTTTGCTAAATCGACATATTACTATTTAATTTAGCTTTCTAAATATTGATATTATTATCTGTCATATTCATATTAGAATGGTTCTCAAAATTTCATGAAAGAAGCTTGTTTTTGTAGTGGGTAGAGGTTAATGAAATTAAATTAGACAAAATAGATATCTAAGTAGATAGATAGATAGATAGATAGATAGATGACAGGTAATTGAGATATAGAAATATTTGGTAATTTTTTATGTTTTGAAACAGGGCTTAATGTAGCAAGATTTTCCTAGAACTCATTATTTAGCCCATTTTATTCTCACTATAATGATATTTCTGCCTACGCCTATCAAATACTGAGAATACAAGTGTACATCACTATACTCAGTGACCCTTGAACTACTTTGGACCACAACTTATTCCACAGAATATCTGTATTTCAAAACCTGCAGATAGAAAAGGATATGTATATGTGTAGTATCTCTAGGATCATAAAGGATCCTTTTCCTTATTCTGTGCTCAAATTAATGAAAGACAAGTCAACTCTGATGGATAACTTGTATAGTTTTCATCACAACAGGGAGAGAGCAGGTAATTCAAACACAAACCACTCCACCTGTACTCTGCAGTCCTCCTTTAGATTAAGAGCCACTGAAATCACATAGTTTTGGCTAACAAGGCCACATTAGACACACTCAGACTGTTTAAAAACTTTTACACTCAGATGAATATGTCACTTTTCAACAAAACTAGCATGAAAACAACCTAATTTGCAAAACAAAATCATTATTTTTGCATCATAAAAGAAAACTTCAAAGGGTTTCTCTAGGCAGTGTGTTGCCCTGAAACATTTAAATGATTCGAGCTCACTCCTCCCCAAATGATTTATACATGGCACCTTAGAACGGTTTCTATTGTGAACCTAAGAGTGTCTGCACCAGTAAAATAATTATTTGTTCTAATAGAGGCTATTACAATTTTATTATTCAGGCAAGTAGCACTAAGTAGCCTTATCATATTGGATACAACATCTCACTTTCTGAAACCTGTAATGACTCTGTTAAATAAGGATCCACTGAATTGAAAGCTATTATCTCTCTTACTAGAGTAAGATTTGTGCTGCATTCTGATATGGCAGTGGATGTGGATTAATCAAAAATTAATATATCCACTGTTATCATTTAACATTTGCTTATTTGTTTTCTTAAGAGTTAATTTAAACAATGCTGTCATTTAATACAAACGTAAATACTTCATGAAATACCTTCATCTTAGCGTCTCATAACTTGGAGAGATTTTTTTTTTTCCTTCGGGAGGTAAGCAATTGTAATAGGAGTTTGTTATTTATTAAGTTAATACTCAAAACAGTCAATACTCTTAGAGAAAAAAAAAGAGTTCTCTCAAAATGAGACCAAGAGTAATTTCTGTGATGAAATGTAGAGAGGCTCACTCTTCTGCTGTAATTACACAGGGGCAAAACAGCTAAATTCCATTCATGTGATCCATCTATCTGTATGAAACTGTCAAAGACTGCAAACAAATAAATAAGTTCTAATATTCTAAGCAGGGTAGTAATTTGAAAAATACAATTAAATATATCAAAATGACTCCAAAGGAAGAATTCGAATGCTCCACCACAAAGTAACAATGAAGACAGGAGATGATAAATAGGTCAGCAACCCTGACCGGATTATTACAGATTATATGCAAATGCTAAAATATCGCAGTCCATACCACAAGTATGTAAAATTATGTGTCACTTAAAACATGATGGTAATCTCATATGAAAAGAAGCTAAATTATTTGGGCATCGGCCTAATAAATCTTATTGCACTGAAATAAAATAGCAGTAAGATAGGGGTATAATATCATATCAGCAAACTAAGTATGGACTAGTCATTTGTACATTTTCATCTTAACTCTCAGAAAAGGTAACATCTGTGACTATTGCTCAAGCAAATTCCAATGTGTTTGTCCAGTGCACAGTGGGTGAATGCCATCTCTTTACTGGCATTCCTTAGTGCCACGTCTTCCAGTCACCAGTTAGAAAGACAGCTCCCATTGATTGATCCACGGGAGAAGAGCTGTGTCTTGATGCTGAGGCTGAGTAGACCTTTGTCATTCAGGTGAGTGGTCCAGTAGTAGAGGCACTGTGTTGTCCAACCCCCCTTTTTTTATACCTCATTTTTAAGAACTTGGATATTAGGGGACATTATTTTATTAAAACAGTTGCAAGGAATGAGAAAATGAACAACTAATTTTTTTTTTATTGGTCTTTACCTTTAACGAAAGGTGATGGCATTGCCTAGGATCCTGGAGGCTGGCTGTTAGCATATTTTATTAAAAGAAAAAATGTTATATTGAATAAGGGACTTAGTTTTTGCTCTGAGGGTTTGATGAGGTTAAAAAAGTTCACTAATTAATAAAAGAATATTGAAAAATTGAGGCAAACATCAAAGATTGCACAACCAGAGGAGATTAAATCTATTACATTTCAGTAGTTCAAACTGTCCCAAGGCCTTAAAGTTAATGAAATTCATTTAATATTCATCATGTAAGACGTAGCAATTCATAGTGTCTAATTTCATTAGAAAGTTTGACTTGTTCAAGTTGGTAAGGCTGAAATGTACATATGTTATTGAAACATCTGTACACTGACCCTAAACAGTAGTATGTTAAGAGATTGAAGCTGAATAACAGAAAGAGACTGTATAAACTTCCTACTGAAGAGCAGAGTATTGGAAATGAGAACCGTGGCTGCCGAGGAAGAGGAGCAACAATGAATAGGATCAAACTTGCAGAGGGTATTGTGAAACTCTGTCTTACCTAAGCCCCACAGTTATCAAGGCCCAGAGAATAGTGTACCCTAAATCTGGCCACTACACTGTTTGAAAATCACAGCTTAATAAATGCAAACAAAAAGCCGGGCATGGTGGTGCATGCCTTTAATCCCAGCACTAGGGAGGCAGAGGCAGGCGGATTTCTGAGTTCGAGGCCAGCCTGGTCTACAGAGTGAGTTCCAGGACAGCCAGGGCTATACAGAGAAACCCTGTCTCAAG
>NC_034596.1:85215741-85229004 GCF_900095145.1 Mus pahari | reverse complement strand
AAATAAATAAATAAATAAATAAATAAATAAATAAATAAATAAATAAACGAACAAAAATCTATCTAAACGCCAAAGCTAATGTCATTGGAAGAAATTGGATCCATCATGAAGGTGAATGTCAACATAAGCAGGTAACTTTTATGGAATGGATGACAGGTGAAGGATTGCAAATATATTATTACTAAATCCTTAAAACCATTAGTTAGAATTTTACTATCCAGGAACTAACATCTGTAATGAGTAAACATGGAGGGACCATGGATCCAGCTGCATATGTAGCAGAGGATGGCATCAGTGGAAAGAGAGGCCCTTGGCCTATGATGACTCCATGCCCCAATAGAAGGGAATGCCAGGGCAGTGAGTTGGAATTAGGTGGGTGGATGAAAGAGCATCCTCATAGAAGCGGGGGGAGGGGAATGGAATAGGAGGTTTCTGGAGGGATAATCAGGAAAGGGGATAACATTTGAAATGTAAATAAATAAAATATCCACTGACAACATTAAGAATTAAAAAAGTAAATTGATAGTCATTTTATTTAAGTCATGGAAAATTAAATATAAGGGGAATATAATTCTTTTAAATTTACTATTTTCTTATATAAACAGTATGCTTCACATACATAAACAAATAGTATATATTTTATAAATATTTTTAATCTAAATATTGCCATAAACCGTGGCCACAGTGAAAAAATGTATAAGCAGTCCCTGTCTAATTAGAAGTGCAGGGACTCGATGCTATTATTAAACATAGGAGCTCAATAGCTTTTGTCATTCACTAACTACCACATGACTATTCATTCCATTAATATTTACAAGGAATTTTTAATGATGTAGCAGAAGTATTTTTTTAAATCTAAGGCTCTGAGAAACTTTAGAAATTCAGTGTAGGGAGGAAGGTTGAGTAGGTTGAAGGACAGAATAATTAAAATTCAAGGGAAAATTGTAAAATGTAAGATTCCTAGCTCAGGTGATACTGCACAACACAGAGTTGAAGATCTACTGGCTGCAGTCCTGTGGGACATGCATTAACCTATTTAACACATAGAGTGAAAGTGCAGGATCTGGCAGAATGAGTTCCTGTGTGTCTCATGATGGGTGGTTGTCAAGGTGAGGGAGGACAAAATAACCTAAGGGCAAGGCTCCGTGACAGCAAGAGGCTTAGAGTTAGAGTAAAAGAGAGTCATAGATGCCATGTATGCCTTAGATAAGTGGCTGCTTTGGGAATGTGTGAAGTCTTCTTATAGGCTATTGTTATCCATAATATTTAATCTCAATCTGTGGTTTCTACCCTGCCTTTGATCATTCAGTTCCTGGAAAAGACATACGTTTATTATTTATAATAAGCCTTAATCAGCACTAGAGCTGGGTGGATATCTTCCCTCTGCTATTAAAATCTATCTTCTATTGATAATTCCAAGTTATTACTTAGTATGTTTCATCCGGGCTGCTCTTAACTCCAATTGGCCGGCTCTCAGAGCCATGATTTTAGACTCTTAACCCGTGGCATCTACTCCTCTCTTTGCCTTCTTCTCTCCTTCCACCCCATGTGGTTCCTCTGACCACAAGACGGGAAACACTAAACCCTGCCTATCTCAATACTGCCAAGCTATAGATTGCAGGACTCTTTATTCACCAATCAGAAATAACCAGGGGGCAAGGACACATAGAGTCAGTTGGGTTTATGTGTGGACTCTCTGTCTTTGGGGCTCCTGTACATAGCATTACAATACATAGCAACAGACTAAACCTCAACAGGCTGTCCTAGAAAAGAATGGTTAAATCTTTATGAGTGCTTAGATCTGAGTTGCGAAGTTCGTTCAATCAATAAAATGCTTTTCTTCCAAGTTCACAGACCCAAATCTAATCCCCAGAATTTAAAACCAGTTCTATGAGATCTGACACACTCTTCTGACCTCAGCAGACACCAGGCATAGATATGACTTACATACATTGAGGTAAAACATTCATACACACACACACAAAAAAAAAAAGTCTAAAAATGCCCATTGAGAAAGGCAGAAAAATGTCTCAATAGATAGTGTCTCAATAGACAAAGTGGACAGCATCCTAAGATATGACTACTGAGGTTGACCTCTGAACTCCATTATGGATGCTGATTACAAGGTAGATAGAGCCAAAGTATTTGGATTTCTTATTAAAAATGTCTTTCTATAGAAAAACTATGAAAACTGTACTAATGAAATGCATGTGGCATTATGTTTTGTATACTATGAAGCAGCACAAAAGTAAGCTTATTATACTTTGGTAGATATGAGCAGCTGTTTGTTTGACATCAAGCCACATGTCTATGATACATGTTCCATTACATGCCACAAATCTGTTTTCCACTCCATAGCCATTGAATAGCATTTACTTAGCTTTTATTGCATCCGTATGCAATAATGCTATTGTTATTTTACAGTAAAGTTTAAGTCAGCTCAATTTTAGCATCAGTCTCATTAAGAGTGAGCAATTTGGTGCTTAATGACTTGTTAACCATGAGTAAATATATTAAAATAATAGAGTGATAAATTTAAATTGAATCACATTGGGCTTGTTTTTTTTTTGTTCAATAATGTCTTCTGTAGCAAGTGAAAGTGCTGCTTAAAAAGCAATTTTTGATAAAATATATTCTAAATCACTATGCTCACTTCTACTTACGATCTATCTCTTCTATTTGACTCTTTTTGTAGCTATGCTGTTCCCCATTAGCTCTTAAATATTTGATATCTTAAACATCTCCACTTATATTTCTAAAGAAAACAAAATCTTGCTGGGTGACAATCATGAGCTCCAGTTCAGTTTCACAGCAAAATAGACACATATTTCAAGGTCTATACAAATGGACTACATTGAAATAGTCATATAAAAAGCAAAATAAAAAAAAAACCAAAAAATATAACTGTTAAAATATGCAAGGCTTGAGTGAAAAAGTGAAGAACTTAAAAACAAACCCAGTATTTTGTCACATGAATTTTTGGGTTGGTGAAGGAGGGCCAGAGACTTTCCCTAACTCCATCCCTTAGTCCTATTACACCATGGTCATTTTGATGCTTCGTAATCAGCAGCTTAGCTCTGTGATCTTCTAAGTCAGGCTGTCAACTTTAGTGACACAAATAAGTTTTATTACTTTAAATCCCACAGAGCCTGGGGAACAATTGAAGAGCAAGTCAAAATTTAATCTACCATATGACCCATCAACTAAAACTGTCAATTTGATTCAAACAGCAAATACTACTGAAAAGAAACCTACAGGATATGACTAGCTGGATTTTGTATCCATAAGAGGTTAAGGTGAAAGTGACATGAAATACTCTCCTCTGACCCCCCAAAAGGAAATAAAATTGAGATGGGACTCACAACGCAGCACCAAATAAGTAAATCTAAAATTTCCACATGGTGTTTACACAGTTGTACCATAAATACATTAATGAGTAAGAACACAATTCATATTTATGATACTAGTAAATGAAAGATATTTCTATATCTGAATGAAAAAAAATTATGGAAATTTTCTCAGATTCAACACCACGCAGGTAATTTTCTTTTTTAGACGAATCTAATTTAATGTAATTTAATCTAATTTAAGAAGAATGAGGTAATTCTCACCTGGAAATTTTACTGCCCAGAGTGCAAGTAATATTACATGGCAAACAAATGATATACATAGGAAAGCCCTTTTTCAGTTCAGTTTTTTGGGCTACCCACTTCTTGCTGGTGTTTAAAAGGTATAGCATGCTTCTATTGTAAGGAAGCATTACATATTACTTGTGCCATGTCCTTACTTCATGAGCTTGATAGCCACAGATCATTTCTTCTCCAGCTCTTCCATTACCCTCCAAGATATCTCCCTCTAGTCCTCTAGTACAGAAAATCTCAACCTGTGGGTCATGACCCCTTTGGAGATCAAATGACCCTTTCATATATCAGGTATCCTACATATCAGATATTTACAATATGATTATATATTTTGTAGCAAAAATATAGATATGAAGTATCAACAAAAATAATTTTATGGTTGGCGGTCGCCACAATGTGAGGAAGTGTATTAATGGGTCAGCAGCATTAGGAAGGTTGAGGCTCCTGCTCTAGCACCTCCTCCTCCTTCTATTTTTCTAACACTTCTGGAAATACATGTGCATGGTTGAATATATGTTTCAAACTATATAAAAAAGATGTGTCCTACGAGAAGTTGCCTTTAGCTTTAACACGTTGCTACCCTGATATTAAAACCATGCAAATGAGGAGAGGTGTTGACAGCACTTGAAGGAGTTGTCCAGCAAAGATGCATTATGGCGGTAGTCCAAGAACTTGCTAGACAGAAGCATGTGGTGAATCTGACAAAGAAATGGTGGTAAAAATGGAAATGAATGTTCTCCAAGGAGAAATCAAGTGGAGGGATACTAATAGTGATAAATTACCTTATAGATTAATTCATCCTGCTTTAGTGTTTAAAAAGAGTAGTTACTTATATTTTCATAACACCTTTTTTTTTTTTTCAGAAGAAACCAAGACATTCTGCATGGAACTTAGTGAGTTTTGCTGCCAGTGAAGGGCTTCTCTCTTCTGTAGCCAGGGTGGTGAAGCTTTTACTATGGCAGAGCCAGTGAAATGACTGAGTTGGCCAAGGTACATGCTGCCAAGACTGAAGACCTGAATTCAATCCTTGGTTCTACAAGGTAGAAGGGAAGAACTGACTCCCAAGACCTGTCCTCTGATCTTCACACGTGTGTGCGTATATACACAGTGTCATTGTTGTTGTTGTTGTTGAGACAGGGTTTCTCTGTATAGCCCTGCCAGTCCTGGAACTCACTTTGTAGACCAGGCTGGCCTCGAACTCAGAAATCCACCTGCCTCTGCCTCCAGGGTGCTGGGATTAAAGGCGTGCGCCACCGTGCCCAATACAGTATAATTTTTAAAAATTAATTAATTAGTTAATTAATTTTAAAAAGCCTGCACAATTATTCCATATAGAAGTAATTATATTTCAAGAGACAGAAATGCTAATTTCCCTGATTTAATTATTGTATATTAAATATGTACACCAGAATATCACATACCATTAATTTTATATCAATTCAACACCCAAAATTTAAATTTTACAAGATTATTACACACATATGAAAACATCTCATCTTTTGTTATTTACAATGTTTTGCTGCTTTCCAGTTATGTGACATTTGTTAAAAAAAAATGTAAAATATTCCATGTCCTCACATTGTACACCAATTTAGAATCCTAGTTATGATTGACTACAACTACCAATACCATGAATATAGCACACACATCACACATCTTCCAGGGACTAGAAAAGGGGGAAATTAAAAGTCTTTTTTTTTTTCTGTTGTTATGATTAAATAAACAAGCAGGCAGTTGAATAAATTTGAAGGAATACTATATATGGGTTGGTCTGTGTGTACCATGAAACCAAATATATACAAAATGTTAAGACATGTGGAAGTAATCGGTGAGTGCATGATAATTAAGAAGTCAGTAGTGGATCTCTATTTACTAACATCGTGTCTTTAAAGATATACTACTAAAAAGGAATCTTGCCATAGTTAGGTTTTGATAACAATTGTTATATAAAATGAAAGGGAACATTATTTTCCATTCAGTCCTTTTCTACCTGTTCAGAATTACTCAGTCTTTTACCAAAATTATCATTATCATTTTTTAAAGCTATGCTACTGTCTTTGAAAAAAAAAAAAAAGCCCTACCCTTGGACATGACATCCCCAGAGACCTGGCAGATCAAGCAAGGTCTGGAATTTGTTCTGATTTTCCATTGCTCTGCTGTTCTTTCTTTTGATCAAATACATCCCAATGCTGTAAGGACAAATCACTTTACTACAATTAACATCCTTGGGCAGTTTCTAACATAAAAGAGGTCATTTGTCATGCGATTCTGATACATGAACTAGACGCATCTATTAAGACTTGTACTTCCTACTCTCTCAAAGGGCTAGGTCTGCCTGCGAGACATGAAAGATACTTGCCATTAAAGCAGAAAGGGCTAAGTTACTTCACTTATTATAATCTCAAACGTAAGCCAATTAACTCAACCAAATGGCTTTCACTACTGCTCAAAACCTTTTGAAAAGCTGAAGAAAGTATTATTTACTTATGGTTTTGAGGCAGATACCACTTTATAGTCCCGGCTAGCCTAGAAATAGCTAGATCAGGCTGGCATTGAATTTGTGCCACTTCACCTAACCCTGGCTCCCCAGTGCTGGGATTATAGGTGTAAGTCAACCATCCAGCCTCAGAGAGTTAATTTATATATTCACTCATCCACTCCACGAAGGGCTTTGCTTCTCTCTTGCTTCTGTTCACCCACCCCTCAGCTGAATCTTTCACAGTTCCTGTTTGTTCACAGTAGGAACTCACTGCTCACTTTGTTGTGTATAACCACAATAAGGAAGGCCCTGTTTCCTTCAGCAGCTATAGGCTCTTTCACTATTGTTCCATTCCAGTCAGGCATCTTTAGATGCTGAGAAGACTGTATAGGCATGGAAGTTGTATGGATATCATGGTAAAGTTGTAGGATATGCAGTCTCCTAATGATATCTAGGATCAAGGATTGCAATGTTGTATCTCATGTCCTACAAGGTTCCCAATTGCTCTGACACTCTTCTGTCTACATTCTTTCTCTCTTCATCTCTCTTTATATTATATCCCAACACACTTGACAGCTACAAACAATTATGTAGTAAATTTCTGGTCCTTCAGCCAAGACATAAAAGTATATATGCCTATGGACCCGTAGAAATAAGCCTTCAGTAAGTATTTGATATTATTTATTTGTTTGATTGATGCATATCTATTTGTGTCGTGCATATACATACACACGACATGAAGTTCATTGGGAGCTTCAGCAAGAATCGTCTCCCTCCTTCCACCACATTGTTCTTTGAGATGGAACTCAGGTCACTAGGGGTTGTAGTAAATGCCTTTATTCATGGATTCTTCTCCCTATGCCTATTCATTGTTTTATTAGATGCAGAAACAATTTCTCAGAGATTCTTAGAAGACTGTAGAATTGCCACAACATGATTTTTTTCTCAGATCATGGTTTTATTTATCACACATTACATTAGCTGAGACCACTAAAGAATAATTGGAAGTTATACGTGGAGAATTGTCTTCAGTTAAGTTCTTCACACACTCTACTGTTTGTCACTCTAGCCATTAGGAGTAGTATTTAGGAAAAAAAAGGAGGAGGAGTATTAGCAAATGATGATGATGATATAATAATGATGATTATAATAGCAATAATAAAGATGGGTGTCGTGGCACACACTTGCAATCAGCCCTCTGAGGCAGAGGCAGGATGACCAGGAATTTATGGCTCTCTTTGGTCTCCTGGAGAGTTTGAGAAAAGCTTAGGTGACATAGCTTTGGTCTCAAAACAATACACAAGTAAATTAATAATTAAAAGTTCCAGGAAAACTAAGTCCATTCATGTTTCTTTTCCCAGGCAATCAACTGAGAGTCTTTGGTGAGTTCCTGAAGTTGGAGCATGTAGTGTTTAAGGTGTATAGAACTCCACAGATGCAATCAGCTTAATCCCCTTATCGAAAAGTCATTACAACTGCAAAAGATGCCAAATAACAGCAGACTGTAATGATTTTAGAATTGTCTCCAATAGCTGAGCAATTATTTCTAGAGTGGCTTCAGTGAGTTCACAGGGAAAAAAAGGGGGGTGGGGGAGGGGGTGGGCCACAGACAGAATCATTCACTCCAGATACCATCTTCTTCTCTATAAGCTGAGCATATCTTTCTTGAGTGAATAATAAAAATATAAGAAAAAGAATGCATTAGTAAATACGTTTAGAAAAATGATGGGCATGCTTAGACAAATAGGAAAAAAAATTACAGCAAAAGAAAAATGTCAAATTCACTAAAGAAGGCAGACCCTTCCACTAACAATATTAAGATACTACAAGCTCCTTAGCACAAAGGATCTAAGCTTTGTGCTCATGTCTTAGTTTCTAGCCTTTCAGCCTACCCCAATCATCTAGGGAGTCAGGCACTACTTTTTTTTCCCAATATTTTTGTTTGTTTCTTTGTTTTTGAGTTAAGAGTCTCAGGCTGTACTCAGACTGGCCTAGAACTCACTATGTAGCACAGGCTAGCTTGGTATTGACAATAATCTTCTTGTCTCAGCCTCTTGAGTTCTGGGACGTTGCAAAAGAGGAAAGCAACAGGCACCTGCCCCACCCTTTCATTTTCCTAGTTTTCATTTGAAGTCACTTGAGAATTCAGAGAGGAATTAATCTCTTTCTAGATGTTGCATTGAGGTAAATGTCACTTTGTGAATGACAATATGTTTTCATGTTTACTTGATTTTTATGTAGTACCTTAAATTAAGAGGAAGCCACAAAATACAAATGTTGCTTTTGAGTAGAATTCTCTTGTGGGTAATGTACCCAGTCCATCTTATTGGGGTTTTAATTCCTGGTTAGGTGACTTGGAGGACGCTGTCATGAAATTCAGCAGAGGTGTGATGCTCCTCAATGAACACAGCACTGCCACAATTCACTTTCCTATCTACTCAGTAATACTCCAGGTGATAGGTATTGCCATTCAATTAGAGAGATCAAAACTAGTACATCTGTAGATGTAGAAACTTTGGATGAAACTATGGGTTATGGGGAGAACCCAGGTTGTCATCAGATGTCACATATTTTTAAATCTGGATCTAGTAAGTATCAGTGCATCAGCTGGGGGGCCAGGGTGGGGAGATTCCCAGCCCCCCCAGAGAAAATGGGGAAGGAGGATGTGGGAAGTATTGTGGGAGGGCCTGACCAGGAAGGGGACAGTAAACTGGGTGGAAAGTGACCAAGTAAAACTTTAAGTTTAAAAAATATAAATAAAAATATATATATATATATATATATATATATATATATATATATATATATAAATGAATGAGTCAACTGGAGACAAACTAGTTAACCCTACTTGTATTTCTATTCTCTTATATATCAAACATTAATATTATGTCTCCTGTACAGTACCTTAAAAATTAAATGAGGGTATTTAAGAAAAATATTCATGTGTCAGAACATGGTGCAAGAATGGAGTCATGTGTGAAGATTTCTGAGTGCTTGTAAGAAAACTCCAAGAAACTAAAACATGAGTCTTATGGCCACAGTGTTTTTAAAAAACATGTAATGGTTCTTGGAATATGCTCTGTGCTTCTCCCAGGTATAGCTACCATGATTGAATTTACTATAGATTATTCATTACAATGGGGCTATTGTTATTTTTTATTTTTATTTTTTTAATTTTTTATTAGATATTTTTTTCATTTACATTTCAAATGCTGTCCCAAAAGTCCCCTATACCCTCCTCCCTGCCCTGCTCCCCTACCCACTCACTCCCACTTTTTGGCCCTGGTGTTCCTCTGTATTGGGGCATATAAAGTTTGCTAGACCAAGTGATGGTCAACTAGGCTATCTTCTGCTACATATGCAGCTAGAGACAGGAGCTCTGGGGGTACTGGTTAGTTCATATTGTTGTTTCACCTATAGGGTTGCAGANCCCTTCAGCTCCTTGGGTACTTTCTCCAGCTCCTCCATTGGGGGCTCTGTGTTCCATCCTATAGATGACTGTGAGCATCCACTTCTGTATTTGCTAGGCACTGGCAAAGCCTCACAGGATACAGCTATATCAGGGTCCCTTCAGCAAGGTCTTGCTGGCATATGCAATAGTATCTGAGTTTGGTGGCTGATTATGGGATGGATCCCCAGGTGGGGTAGTCTCTGGATGGTTCATCCTTTCGTCTTAGCTCCAAACTTTGTCTCTGTATTTTGTTCCCTATTCTAAGGAGGAATGAAGTATTCTTTATTTTTTATATACCTCTATGGGAAACATGTTTTTGCTGCATGTGGCTTGGCCATCACATGTGGCTTGCCCTTGTGATTGTGCATTTTCCTCATGGGAACTCATTTTGCTCTTCTTTACATTCAACGAACAAGTTGTCTGATGCTCTGAATAAAGTTGGCTATTGTATGAGTCTCTAGTCTGCCTCATGTTTCACCTCCATTCTCCCAGGTTCCACTGTCTCTAGAGCAGTAAACACACAAGCTTCAAAATAGAGTACAGGTGCAGATTAGTTACACACCTGTAGCATAGAGAGTCAAAGAGGTAAAAAATGTTCACCGAGGAGTAAAGTACACTTATAAAGCAAAGAGAAGGTCGGTTATTAAAGGGTTAGGAATTCAGAGCGAAGGAAGCAATACTTTGCAAGCTGGAAGAAATATGATTAAATTGTACTTTGGTAATGCAATTAAGATAATAGAATAACACACACACACACACACAAACACAAACACACACACACACACACACACGATCTGAGCATAAACAATGAGGCAGTAACTTAAATAGCACATGAATCTGGGAAATATCTATAAAGTCTTTCCCATATTTGTGGAACAACGAGAACTAGAGAAGAGTGTTGTCATTAATCTAGAGGTCAAAACAGACATATTTGTAGACTCAAAAATATTTGGAGTCATGAGCTATGAAGATAATGTAGGTTCTCATCCCAAGTCAAGCATTGATTTTTTTTTAATTAGATCTAACAACTATCAATATACCAAAGTAGTTAACCTTCATTGGTTTGTATTATTTCACATATAGAAACACTGATATTATATCTCCTGTAAAGTAATAAGGGGCCAAACCATTTGAGAAAAATGTTCCCACATGCTCCAGAAATACATTGCATGTGAGTAGGAGATGATCACTGGCTGGATGTAGACAGAATTTACAGTTTTGAATCTAATAAAAGCTAATGACTTAGCAAATTTTAAATAGCTAATCAAGACATGCAGTGGGTTTTTGAAGAGAGATCAAAGCTGCAGATCAGCGGATGAATTCAGTGGCGTGCTGAGGCTAGACTGCTGGTAAAGGGAGGCATGACAGGGGGTGGAGCAGACACTGGAAGACAGCAAGACTCTACAGGTTTAGAGCAGTGCGTCCAGGGGCCTTTCTTTACTTGGTAGATGAGTGATTTGCACAGACTAGTCCAAACCCATTTCTGATAATAACCGTGTCCCCAGAGTTGAGGTGGCACCTTCACTTGCAGTCAACAGGTAACTCCACCTCTAGGAAAGAAGCCCTATCTAACAGGAAGGCAGGGAGAGAAGCCTCCAGACCCATTCTACTCTGATCCTCTGACAGCAGGATGAAAAGAGCATATTACAACTGGATGAGAAGAGCCAAGTTCTTGCAGTCTTGAAAATAAGGGTCATTTACCATTGGTAAGTAAAAAGGTTATAAGAAGAATTAAGCCCATTGTCCTTGCATTGTCCATAACTCTTACTTCCATGTCATTTCTACATCCTTAGGTCCATCTTTACAATGATTCAGAACAATTCCTTGTCTTGTTTCCACTTTTATCTGCTTCAAAAGACTGTTTCTAAAGCCAAAATAGACTAACAAAAGCAGAACATACCTTGAGTAGCTGAAATTCAAGCAAAGACATTCAGCAACATTCCTACATACGCTACAAACAGATAAAATGGACCACACCATTTATTGCTGCCTTCCCATTTCTAATAATCCTCCATTTAATTAGGGTTGTAAATAGTACCAATGAATCCTGCAGAACATCATTAGCAATTCCAGCCCCTTCTCAGAATATGTCCCACCTTAGGCAAGGGAAACTATCATGGTGAATCCCATGGCTCACAAAATCTCTGAGTTATGGGGAAAGTCATAATCTTTTTGGCTATGGAGAAGATATGATTGAATATAAAGTGACAGACTTTAATTCTGCTAGTCTTTGATGAGTACTACCAATGTCAGCTACAAAATAACACACACACACACACACACACACACACGTACATGCTTTTTTACAGACACTCACACTCTCACATACACACACACATAAGCACACACACACCTAGTCTTGAGTGATCAAGGCTTTAAATATTTACAGCAATCATTGCTGACTTAAATGTTCTATGGGTAAGATCCAAATTGACACATTTTATCACTTATCATTTAATAGCCAGTACATTTTACATGGAATAGGATTTTTAAAAACCTCAGTTACATAATTAGCACCCCCCCATACCCCTGAGGTAATTAATGTTTCACACTGATTAGCATTTCATTCATATTCAGAGTACAGGTTTCTAACACTGTAGAATGATATATGTTTTTGTTTAAGCAATACATTTGAAATATGGAGAGAGATTGGTAATAATAAAGACAAAATAAATAAAACAGGATTCTATAGCTTAGGTCTTAAGTATTCCCAAAAGGTTCATGTGACAGAAGTATGTTGTCCAGAATGGGGAATATTTAGGAAATGGGGTCTATTACGGGGTCTTAAGATCTTTGGGTATTAATGTGACCAAAAGACCAGATAGAAACAAGAGTAAAATTTATTTCTTGAGCCAGGCAGTGGTGGCACATGCCTTTAATCCTAGCACTTTGGAGGCAGAGGCAGGCAGATTTCTAGTTCGAGGCCAGCCTGGTCTACAGAGTGAGTTCCAGGACAGCCATAGCTACACAAAGAAACTCTGTCTCAAAAAACAAAACAAAACACAACAACAACAACTAAAAGATTTATTTCTTGGCTTCTAGTTCCATCCTATCTAGACAGAGAAGGCAAAAGGAATGGTTCAGTTTACAGCAGTGGGAGTGTGTGGCAAAGGCTATTCATAGCACACTGGACGAAGAAACAGAAGAGACAGGAAGAGAAACTGGGATAACTTTTCAAGGTTGAATTTAGGAATGACCTACTTCTGTCTGCCAAGCCCAGCTCCTAAAGAATCTACAGCCTCCCAGAAAACAGCACAGTTGAAGAGCAGGCATCCCAACACGAGACTGTTGAGGATGTCTTAGATCCAAACCACAACAGGGTTGAAATCTACTTAGAAACTCACAGTGAAAATCCAGCACCTTTATCTCCCACTCATTTTAGACTATGAATTGAGTGGATTTTCCTGTATTTAACATTCTAGCCATGAGGAGCTGTCTTGTCATAGGCTCAAGACCAGTGGAACTAAAGGACCTTGTGGTGGTTTGAATAAGAAGGCCACATTATAGACTCATATATTTGAAGGTTTGGTTCCCATCTGGTAGAACTCTTTAGAAAGGATTTGGAGATGTGCCAATGTGCCATTGTTGGAGAAGGCATATCGCTGGGGGTGGGCTTTGAGGCTTTAAAACCCAACTCTCTCTCTCTCTCTCTCTCTCTCTCTCTCTCTCTCTCTCTCTCTCTCTCTCTCTCT
>NC_034596.1:85213582-85215698 GCF_900095145.1 Mus pahari | reverse complement strand
CTCCCTCCTCCTCCTCCTCCTCCTCCTCCTCCTTCTCTTCCTCCTCCTCCCCTTCCCCGTCCCCCCCCTCTCCCTCTCTCTGTTTCCTGCCTGGGGATCAGCATGCATGATCTCAGATACTGTTCCAGATATGCTCCTCAGCCATGCCTGCTTGATTGCCTGGCACAATGCTTCCTGCTGTGGTGATAATGGACTAGCCCCCTGAAACTGTAAGCCAGCCACAATTAAATGCATTTTATATAAGTTATATTGATCATGGTGCCCCTTCCCAGCAATAAAGTAGTAACTAAAGCATATAATGAGCTAGAACTTCAAAAACTGTAATTCCCAAGTCAAAACTTTCTCTTTCTAGATCAATTATTTCAGGCATTTGTTATAGTGATAGAATGCTAAGACACATGAGAAAGTCAGTGTTTCATCCTTTAGGACACTGAGAATGTTCCACTGTTTTCCATTCTATTTACTTAGTGAAACTGAACAAAAAAATTTTACAGTGCTTTCATTTAGTAAGCTTAAATTTTAGGTCATTTATAAAATGATTCTCCTGCAGGTGATATCATTAAAATTAAAATGTATTCTACTTTGTAAGTTTTTTAAAACTACATTAAAAATAGGAATATAGTCAGTTACTGAATTATTAAATTATGATTACTGAAAGTTACTTTGCCCTAGGTAGGAAATAAGTGGGGGAAGGCATCTGAAGTGGCTAACAGATTGGCGTACCCTACATATGTGACTGCACACAGACACTAGACTTAAGTTGACTTGTAGACATTGTATTCCCTTCCAATCCACTTACTGGTACTAGAAAATCCAAAACAGCATTTCCTTCTTGCCTGCCTTGCCTCAAGATGGGAAGGAAACTCAGGTCTCCTGTTTCTCTCATTTGGAAGGGGTGGACCTGGGAAGATATTTGGGTAAAGAACCTAAAGGTATAACACATATTACAGGGATGATTTTACCATTTCCCAAGGAGAGCTCTGGCCATTGCACTTGGCTCATGAAAGGTAAGTCATCTAGGACTTCTAATGCTTAGTGGAAGTGATGTCAACTATTGTTGGATGGAGCCTTATGTGCCAGTCATATTGGAAGCTTATTCTTGCTAAGAATGTGACCTAAGGTATAACATTTGTTTGACATTATCTCTAAGAAAGAGCTGGAGATTGAGACCAGCCACAACTAAGATTATATGGTGGTATCCCTAAACCTCTTGAAACCAAGGCTTGATTCAACTTCCTATGAGGTAGCAATATGTTGTGCATACCATCTTATACTATTGGTTGGAGGAGTTCATGCTACCAAATATCTCTCAGAGTTAACTACTAGGAGATTTCCATCTGGGACTGTCCTAGATTCAAGACACTGTGTCTCTTTCCTTGGATGATTTTAACTGTATTTGTCCTCATAAAAAGCCACAACCAGTCATATAGCACCTTTCATTTCAATACTTTTGCAATTTTTATTAATTTGAGGATGAACTGAGAATACTCCTGGACTTCTAATTGGTAGTCTTATAGACAGTAAATTCTTTAACTGTCTATATCTGGATCGGTCACTCATCCTTTACACATAATTGCTAGGGTAACAAAGTCTAGATTATGAACTCACTTGGCTTCCCTTTGGGCAGAATCACTCTTGACCTAGCCATTAAGCTACTGTGAGTGATCTCCATTAGAGCCCTGGACCACAAAACAAACAAACAAACAAACAAAAACAGAACAAACGAAACAAAAAGAAAAAGAAAAAAACAAAACAAAACAAAAACCAAAAGCTTGACATCTATCTTGCAAAGATTATGACCTCAAAGTATCCCTTTGAGCTCTTGAGAGATCTCTAAGAAAGTAAGAAAACGTTCTGCTCAAACATGAGAACCTGAGCTTGACATCCACAGGACCCACATAACAGGAACATGCCTGTAACCCCAATGCTGGGGAGACAGGAGGATCAGTAGAGCTAGCATGATACCAGCCTATAGTGACAGATACTATCGCAAGGAAATAAGGTGGAAAAAATGAGATGGACATGTAGTGTACTCCCCTGTGTTTGTGAGGACATGGGCATGCATACTTACACATGTGAATGCATGTACCACACACACACACACACACACACACAC
>NC_034596.1:85206143-85212808 GCF_900095145.1 Mus pahari | reverse complement strand
AGAGAGACAGAGACAGAGACAGAGACAGAGACAGAGACAGAGAGAATTGCATTCCACATGAGTTTCCCAGTAAGTATGCTTGCATGCANACATGTAAAATCCATAGAACTCTCTTATTAGACAAAAAACTCGCTGTTTTGGCTAAGACGGCTGGCTAGCAACCATCTTCCCCCACCCCACCCCCAGAATCTGTTTATCTCTGCACTCCAAAGCTGGGGTTACAGGCATTTGTATTCACCCAATGCTTAGGTGGGTACTGGGAATTTGAAATCATCTACTGAGCCATCTTCNCAATCCCAAGATTTTCTTCTTTGAGAAACTTGCAATATGGTATTTTTGACCTAAATAAATGTGTGTCCTCCACCAGTCCCATGAAGAGGAAGCTGNTGTGCATCCTGCCTGTAAATTCCTATACAGTTCTGACACCTGTCTTTTCGTGTGTAAATGAATGAAAATAAATGAAAAAGAGAAACTATCTAGAATGGCTTTGACCTTATTCCATTTTCCATAAATAAATATATATTTACACACTACCAGCAGACACTGGTGGAAGAGAACCCGTGTGAATAATGTCCTAGGGGCCTTTGGGAAAATGCATTTTTAATTTGTTTCTGCTTCTCTCCGTACCTAGATGAAATAAGTGGATAATGCCAGAGAAACAGGCAGCATCCCAATGGCCTCACAGAGAAGCAATTACATATTCTTTTGCTCTCCCCTTGAAATCAGCAAAGATAAGAAGAATACTATGTTGTCAGCACCTGCTGTTGTTGGTTTCTGGTCTTTTCTGTCTTTCTTCCTCCCTAGAATGAAAGCCAAGGAAGTTTCTAAAAAAAAAAAATCACATAACTTGGCCAAGTGATCAATTTTATAGCAGACTCTTGCAGGAGACAGACTATCCAGTCTAAATCGCATCTTCCCAGTTGGATTATAAATGCGTGATTGACTGAAAGTACTTTCAAGTGCATATGAAAAGTGGGAACATGCTTCCCACTTCCTGCAGGAAATAAGAGCTATAAGTCTTAGATATAAACACACAAACACTTAGGCAATCATTTCACTGGGGAGAGTACAGCTGGAAATTGAGGACTAAAAGCCATTCTTGTGTTGGAATAGGAGAATAGCTTGAGGGAGCCATTCTGATATGGACAGAAAAAGAGACCAGAACTCAGCAAAGTTGGTACCCACAGGAAGCAAGTACTTCATTCCTTCCCTTACTATATATAAATAGAGCCTTTCTTCAGTTATTTTTAGATTTTTTTTTTTTTTAACAAACAAAATCCAGGTCATTGAAATCCAGAAACGTCACCTTTTTTTCCTCTGAGTGACCCGCTTTGTCCTGATCCTGTCTCGGTATCTTCTTTCATTTCAATCTCCTTTGCTCCCTTCTCCCTCCAGGGCAACCCTATTTCAGGACAACTGACATTGGCCCCAGTTCTCACTCATTTTATACTCTTCAGTCTTCTACTGAGATGCTAGATTCCAAGCCCCCCAAAGGGTAGGCAGCATGCCTGCAAAGTCTGCTGTTTCCATAGCAACCGCAACACCAAGCACAATTAGGTACTTAATTGCCTGTGATGACTATGATTGATGATGCTTACTGCCTTTACTAATTCCAGAGAGGAATTGACCTCCCTACCAGATAGACGGCAGACAGCAACTCCTTCACAAACTATGCTTTGATAAAAGTATTCATGAAAATAATAAGGTCTTCAGATGGTCACCACAGTCATATCCACATAGGCACATGGCATGATAAACAGAAATCTATGGCAGCACCACTGTCTTAAGGTAACAATATCACATAGACTGCTGGGCTGGGGAGAAAACCCATTGAGTAAATGTGCAATTCATTCACCGCTTTGGGGAGCGCATTACTTAACAGTATGAGTGTCCATAAACTCAAATGCCTATCAGGATGGAAATCCTGTGGTGCTTTGAAAATATGTTAGAAAATCCACTAACATTCATTGCCATTCCTCTTTACTGGGAACCTCAAATAAGGATAAAGCAGCCTCCTCCTTCTCCTCCTCCTCCTCCTCCTCCTCCTCCTCCTTCTCTCCCCTCCTCCTCCCCCTCCTCTTCCTCTTCTCCCTCCTCCTTCTCCTCCTCCTCCTACTCCTCCTCTTCTTCTTCCTCCTCCTCCTCCTTTTCCTCTTCCTCCTCTTCTTCTTCCTCCCCCTCCTCTTCCTCTTCTCCCTCCTCCTTCTCCCCCCTTTCCTTTACTTCTAATTATTTTGTCATATGAGGAGGCAGCTAGCATGTCTAAGGATATCCCACACTTCTATGAGGATCTTGGATAAAGGAAGTAGACCAGCCAGTTACTAGACAGTCAATATTCCATTGATGAAAACAGAAAATCAATATAAATAACAAAATCTAATAGCAATGACTAGAAAATATAGCTAGCAATGCTATTTCTCACTTCATTGTAACTAATAATATATGTGGTAAATATTACTATTATATACCATTTACACATGCAAAAGCAGCAGTTTCCAGAGGTTAAATATTTTCTAATGCTCTGGTAAGTAGGAGTGGCATGAAGCTAAAATCTCTATTATTTAATATAGATCTTTATAATTAACAGAATGGCAGCCAAAATAAAATCTAATTTGGATGGAACATGTAAGATATTCTTCAGACAAATGGCAGTTTTGGTAAGATGATGGTTCAGATGCTTCCTGCATTGATCAGACCCTTCAGGGTAAACATACAATACTGTGATGCATTACTATTGTTGTCTGATATTGTTATTAATAATAAATCTAGTTATCACTGAAGAGTCTGGGAGAGACTGGACTTCATTTGAAAGCACTTAATATTCTGTACCACCCTCACAGGCCTGGCTTTCAAGCTGTGAGGGAACTGATAAAAGATTACAAAATTGGATAAGCAACTACATCCTGGATAGGGAAGAACTCCAAGAAAACTTCATTATCATCTATAGGCTTTATGAATGTCAAAGTTAACCCAGCAGCAGCCAATGGGAGTAGCATTGCCGTAAAGCGTTCTTACAAATATATAAAATAAAATACATACACACTTGTGCATGGACAAAAGGTTGACATTCCTCATTCCTTTCAAGAGCCCTAGAGCTAAGCCTTGCATAGGATCACCGTCTAAAACCTGGAGCACGTAAAACCAGGTGTGGTTTTTCTCCTCCATCCCGTGAAGAGAGCTTGCAAGTTTGAATTCATTCCTCACGTTCTCAACAGGAAGAGTTGAGATTTCTATATAAAGTTTTATAATTGCTGGCTTTGGATGGATTGATAACCGATAAAACTGTCCCATACATGACAGTTGTCTGAAGTTTAACCATCACTTATTGTGTAGCCTTCTGTAGTTAGAAACTGGGATACTCTCCAAAGTTATATGTGTCAAAGGCATGATCCTCATGAGTGCAAAGGAAGTAAGACATCCTCTTAGAGGTGAGGCCTACTGGAAGAACGTTACGTCAGCAGGGGATGCTGAGATCCTGGTCACTTATATTTCTATGTACTCATAGTGAAGCAAGCAACCTCCTCCGGTACCTTTTCCTTCCATGATATGATTTCACAATGGGGCCAACTGACCTTGGAATGAAACCTCCATAACTGTGAGTCACAATAAACCTTGCCTAATTTACATTGGTTTTCTTGGACATTTTTGTCACAGCAACTCACTTTCATAGATTCCTTAAAGGATTTGAATTTGCGATTCCTAAACAGTACTGAAAACTTGATAGACCTTATCTATTCCAGCTCCAGGGTTAGCAGATCCAGGTATTAAATAATGCTAAATGACAGGATATATTCCTTTTGTGTGTGTGTGTTTTATATATTCTTCTCCTATGATTTGAGTTAAAGACACAGGGATTATGAAACTGTCAAAGTGATGGAATAAAACTGAACAATAGAGAACAAAGGCACTTGAGGGGATTAGTGAAAACCAGGGAGTCTTCTTAGTAACAAGAAGATGCATCAAACTAGAGAAACACTGTGAGAAAATAATTCTTAAATGTAGCCTGTTCATGCGATCCTGACAGAATTCAGAAGCCATCACTCTTTATATGGACAAAGTAAACTAGACTTCGGATTATTAATACCAACTAATAGTGCCAACTGCTTTCTTCAGTGTGAAGCCCACTAGAGAAATGATCCTTTGGGCTGATAGATCAAAAGAAGGAAAAATGCCAAAGTCCCAAGGAAACCTTGCAGAAGCTGGTTAGTTAAGGACTAGGAGGTTCCCAGGCAGCCAACACTTAGATGCTATATTCCTTTCCACCATCAGACCCAGACACCTTATCCTGTTACAGCTATAGGTTAGCTGAGTTAAGTCCTTCAGCCTACCTGATAGTACTTTCGTCTATCCTTTAAGCCAGAATGGGGTATTTCAAATGTCCCTAACCCCAAGTAGAGTTATATTTGGAGTATCAATGCATTTTTTAAACCTGGAATAAGTGCCGGGCGGTGGTGGTGCATGCCTTTAATCCCAGCACTTGGGAGGCAGAGGCAGGCAGATTTCTGAGTTTGAGGACAGCCTGGTCTACAAAGTGAGTTCCAGGACAGCCAGGGCTACACAGAGAAACCCTGTCTTGAAAAACAAACAAAAACAAACAAACACAAACAAACAAACACAAACAAAACAAACAAACAAAACCTGGAATAAGTAAACATAGGACCTCGCATATTTATTTAGGTTCTAAAATAGCCTGTTGGATTATTAAAACTTTCTCCAAGCCAATGCATCACTTCTCCTTACATTCATTAAGTCTTTGTGCAAACCATCTAATATAGATTGCAGTCATCCACTAGAGGGCAAATGTCTACACTACTGTGGAGAAGTAGATTAGAATGGTACCAAGGGTTCCTAATCAGTTTAAATGAAGATTATCATTGGGTAAAGGCATGTACTCAAAAAGGCTGAAGCCTTGGTTCTGTATGGAGATGGAACCTCTAAAAATGTAATGGCAGTTAAATGAGGACATGGGGCAGAGATTTCATGGGATGGAATTGGTTTCCTTATGAGAAACGTCAGCTTGTTTGTTCTCTATATTCATGAATGCACACAGGAAAAGCCCGTATGACAAAAAAGCAAGCTAATTTCAAGCTAGGCAGGAACCCTTATCAGAAACCAAATCATCTATCTGGTTTATAGCCTTCAGAACTATAAATGTATTTCTGTTGTCAAGCCAACAGGATATGGTATTTTTGTTATGAAAACACAAGAAGATTGATGTAAGGACTCGAAGTTTAGGTACGGGGTTCTACTCTATTCTATGTAGGTTATTTTGCCTGAGGAGGCATATGGGAATGGAAGGGAGGAAAACAAGGTGCTTTTTCCTCAGGAAGAACTGAGCTCCAGCCTAAAGAGAGGGAGCAGTTGAGAGCAGGCGAGTTTTACTTTCCTCACTGACATTCCCAGTAGCCTCTTCCCATCAGGGATCATAGCAGCTCAGCAACAGTGCCACGTGCTAGCGCATTGACAAGCAAGACACACATCAGTAGAAGTAAATGCCCACCAGAGAACTTACTGAAATCCAAGTGTAGATGAAAACTCTGAGGACTCCTGGAAGTCATGTGGGAGATGTAGGAAGCACAGGATGAAGTAGAAAAGCTGGGATTAAAGGCCAAGAAGTTAAAAGGCTTTGGTGAGGAGCTATAATGTCAGAAAAAAATAAGGATTAATGTTGGATACCTAAAAGCAAGTGGGGCCAGGGAGAAATGAGGAGGGGGTTAGCTGGTAATGTGAAAAGAAGGGATATTTTGCACATTAAAATATGTTCTAATAATTCTCTTCCTCCCCCTGTTTCTGAATGTGTATAACACACACACACACACACACACACACACACACACACACACACACATCTCATTTAAGATCCCAGCAATTCCTTTTTTCTTTATCCTCTTATATTTATAAACACAAGGTACTGTGGGAGAAGGGGTCTTTGTGCAATTATCAGTTTGAGTCAGTACCTTCTCTCTAAAGGACTTCAATTGTAATATTTTACATTTTTATTGTTTGACATTTTATGCATCTATATAATGAATTTTAGTCACTTCACCCCCCACGCCTTCTCTCATCCGCCTCCCTTTCCTACTGTAGTCCTTCTTCTTAACTGATTCCCATCTTATTTTCATGTCTTCTCCTTGTGCGTGTCCTAGTGAGTTTAATTATTGTTTATTGCCCAAGTATATGGAAGATTACTTATTACAGCAAGATCAATTTCTCAGTGACTACACCAGTGGAGAAAATGATATGTCTCCCCATTTCCAAAATTGTCCCTCAGAAAAGGCAAGTCTTATTGGCCTCTCCTTTCTTCTTTTATCATGAAATGTTAACAGGGTCAATTTAGTGCAGATCTTGTGCAGATAACCACAGCTATAGTGAGTTCATGCCATGTCCACAAGACATCTCTTTGTAGCAAATCTTCCCATCCTCTAACTCTTCAGTTTTCCCCCTTCCTTCCATGATGCTTCCTGAGCTGTGGAAAAAGTAATACAGAATTCCATACCATTGAGAACTAATCCCTTTACTGTCTGTATAGTAGTATGTACTATACAGATGCCAGACAACAACTGAGGTATCCCTTTAGTCTGTCTGTCTGTCTGTCTGTCTGTCTGTCTGTCTGTCTCTCTCTCTCTCTCTCTCTCTCTCTCTCTCTCTCTCTCCTCCTCCTCCTC
>NC_034596.1:85195685-85205983 GCF_900095145.1 Mus pahari | reverse complement strand
CTTTCTTTCTTTCTTTCTTTCTTTCTTTCTTTCTTTCTTTCTTTCTTTCTTTCTTTCTTCCTTTCTTCCCCATTCAGACATCAAAATATCCCCTGACAGCTCAAAATCATAATATTCTGAAACCATCTTTCTCCCACTCACCTGGCAAAATGGTGACTCTAGGACAATTACTAGTCAAAGTTATTTTGTTACCATTATTTCTTAGCTCCACCTCAAATTTTGCTTATGACTAATTGATATCCTTACTCACTACGGAAGCAATTGTTATTTCTGAAGAACTCAGATATGAAGACTAATAGAAGACTATAATACCACTGATAACTGGGTTACTTCACTTATAGCCTGATTCACAGAGTGGATATTTGAGTCAGCCACTGTAATCCTCCATCACAGGAAACAACATGTATATCCTTAATAAAGGCCACAAGATTAGTCTTTCAGTTATGGCTAAAGGCCACAAGATTAGTCTTCCAGTTATGGCTAAAATAGCATCCCCCAATGGAAGTTGATATTTGAGTCTTTCAGACTGGTTCATCCTAGAGAGCTGATGGAGCAACGAAGCTGATGATTATCCATATAGTAAAAAATGGACTTCAAATTCTGTATGTGTGGAATATTCACAATGTATAGTTTTTATTGCAGATGGGCTTATTTCTCAAAAGTCCTAA
Source organism: Mus pahari (assembly GCF_900095145.1). Taxonomy (NCBI): domain Eukaryota; kingdom Metazoa; phylum Chordata; class Mammalia; order Rodentia; family Muridae; genus Mus; species Mus pahari. The sequence goes on along the minus strand of NC_034596.1, from coordinate 85,205,315 downwards.
TCTACTTAGCTCACTGAGAAAGCTTAGCTCATTCTGGCTACTGAGAAAGATGTTTCGATTCATCTGATATTGCTAAGGAACAAATGAAGTTCATTAAGGGACTTCTAGGGATGCCAAAGCTAGACTGTAAGTAAAATATGAATGGCCCCCACCAAAACTCAAAGCAACACATTCCAAATCAGTGGCTCAGACACAAACATGTTTAAGAATATTTCTGCTTTCTTTCTTGGGTTTGCAATACCAGAGTATTATTTTGCCCTGCATTTGTGATTCATGGGGTCTTCCCGGTCATCCTTTTAGCACTGTGTTTTCAGCTGTAATTAATTGTGCTTTAAAAAACAAACAAACAAAAAAAAAAAACAACAAAAAAAAAACAAGAAGAACAAACAATCAAAGAGTGGGCTAACCTTCCAACTAGAGCTTTTCCTATAGCGAGAGGGCTCCAAAACATGGAGGATCATTATCAATATATCTAATTGCCGGCAGACATCCATCTATCCCTCTTCTAGACACTCATATTTTACCTCTATCCTTGAGGACAGTGAAGATCTTCCTCTGTCTGGGACTTCTCTCCTAGTTGTCGTAAGTTAAGAATCTGTAGTCTATGAGCCAATGTTATTTAGGTTATCAAAAACAGAGCCAGAAATCCTGTGTATAAGACTGACAAGGCCCATTCTAGTTTAAGAAATTAAAAACAGTAGGAGATCGTGTAGAGCTGTGTGAGGGGTGTTTGGCTGTCTGCTACTTTGTTTGGTCTCTAGAAATCATTAGGCTTTCTCTCTCCTCCAGCCAGGAAAGATGCCCAAAGGAAAAAAGGCCAAGGGGAAGAAGGTGGCCCCAGCCCCTGCCATAATCAAGAAACAGGAATCCAGTCAGAATGGCTAAGATTAAAAATTCAGGTGACAGATGCTGGCGAGGTTGTGGAGAAAGAGGAACACTCCTCCATTGCTGGTGTGATTGCAAGCTGGTACAACCACTCTGGAAATCAATCTGGCGGTTCCTCAGAAAAATTGGACATAGTACTACCAGAGGATCCAGCAATACCTCTTCTGGGCATATACCCAGAAGATATTCCAACTGGTAATAAGGACACATGCGCCACTATGTTCATAGCAGCCTTATTTATAATAGCCAGAAGCCGGAAAGAACCCAGATGTCCCTCAATAGAGGAATGGATACAGAAAATGTGGTACATTTACACAATGGAGTACTACTCAGCTATTAAAAACAATGAATGTATGAAATTCTTGGGCAAATGGATATATCTGGAGGATATCATCCTTAGTGAGGTAACTGAATCACAAAAGAGGTCACTAGATATGCACTCACTGATAAGCGGATATTAGCCCAGAAACTTAGAATACCCAAGATACATTTTGCAAAACACAAGAAAACCAAGAAGGAAGACCATCCTGTGGATACTTCATTCCTCCTTAGATTAAGGAACAAAATACCCATGAAAGGATATAGGTACAGAGACAAAATTTAGAGCTAAGATGAAAGGATGGACTATCCAGAGACTACCCCATCCGGGGATCCATCCCATCATCAGCCACCAAACCGAGATACTAATGCACATGCCAGCAAGATTCTGCTGAAGGGACCCTGATATAGCTGCCTCTTGTGAGGCTATGCCAGTGCCTGGCCAACACAGAAGTGGATGCTCACAGTCAGCTATTGGTTGGAACACAGGGCCCCCAATGGAGGAGTTAGAGAAAGTACCCAAGGAGCTGAAGGGGGCTGCAACCCTGTAGGTGGAACAACAATATGAACTAACCAGTACCCCCAGATCTCATGTCTCTAGCTGCATAAGTAGCAGAAGATGGCCTAATCGGCCATCATTGGGAAGAGAGGCCCCTTGGTCTTGCTAACTTTATATGACCCAGAACAGGTGAATGCCAGGGCCAAGAAGTGGGAGTGGGTGGGTAGGGGAGCAGGGACGTGGGGAGGGTATAGGGAACTTTCAGGATAGCATTTGAAATGTAAATAAAGAAAATATCTAGTGAAATGTAAATGAAGAAAATATCTAATAAAATAAGTTAAAAAAGAAAGAAAGAAAGAAAGAAAGAAAGAAAGAAAGAAAGAAAGAAAGAAAGAAAGAAAGAAAGAAAGAAAGAAAAAGAAACAGGAAGCCAAAATCGAGATCAATCCTTTGTTTGAGAAAAGGCCCAAAAACTTCAGCATTGGGCAAGACATCCAGGCCAAAAGAGATCTAACACATTTCTTCAAATGGCCCCACTATATCAGGCTGCAGTGGCAGAGAGCCATCCTTTATAAGCAGCTCAAAGTACCTCCTGCCATTAACCAGTTCACCCAGGCCCTGGACAGACAAACAGCTACTCAGCTGCTTAAGCTTGCCCACAAGTACAGGCCAGAGAAAAAACAAGGGAAGAAGCAAAGTCTACTGGCCCATGCTGAGAAGAAAGATGCTGGCAAAGGGGACATCCCAACTAAGAGACCACCTGTCCTCCGAGCAGGAGTCAATAAGGTCATCACCTTGCTGGAGAACAAGAAGGCTCAGCTGGTGGTGATTGACCATGATTAGACCCCATTGAACTGGTGGTTTTTCTGCCTGCCCTGTTCAAAAGATGGTGGTGCCCTGCTGCATTATCAAGGGAAAGGCCAGACTGGGGCACCTGGTCCACAGGAAGACATGCACCACTGTTGCCCTCACACAGGTTAACTTTGGAGACAAGGTTGTTCTGGCTAAGCTGGTGGATGCTATTAGGACCAATTATAATGACAGGATGAGATCTGCCTACACTGGGGAGGCAATGTCCTGGGTCCTAAATCTGTGGCTTGCATAGCTAAATCAGAAAAGGCAAAGGCTAAAGAACTCACCACTAAACTGGGTTAAATGTACACTAAGTTTTCTGTACAAAAATAGAATTAGAAAAATTTATAAAAGAAACTGTTAGAATGATAACCACAGGATAATAATAACTATTGTGAAAGATAGCTGAATGGAGAACCAAACCTGCTAAGTGTTGAATAAAAAATAATAATAAGCAGATATTCTAATAGACATATACAAGCAAAAAAAGTTAAATATTGCTAAGTTAAAAAAAAAAAAAAAAAGGAACGTTCAGAGGCAAGAGGCAGGGGAATCAGGTAGACAGATTGTAATTAGCAGTTACCTACACTGGATCATGTCCAGGACATAAGGGCTAACATCACCTCTGCCATTCTGAAAGGTGTCCTGGGATTCCTAATAAACTCAAGTAATTAGGAGTCCCCTCCTCATTTTGTTTCCATTAACATATGGAAGCCCAATCCTATCTCATGCCCAGGGGGTTGTGCTGATCTGCCTAGTAATGACTTTGCACTTGTGCTGATCTGCCTAGTAACAACTTTGCACCAATACAAAATGCAACCTATCATTTGGTGATGTGCTGATTTCAAAAATCACTAAATTTGAAAATTCATGTCGATGTAACCGAAGATATCCTGAAGTATTTTTAACAAAGTTACATTATACTAAGGCCAAAAAAAATAATTTTTTTTTTAAAAAAGTCAGTCAAAATTAATACATTCAATAGAATTACCAAAGAACAACTTATTATTTGGTTGGAGGCTTACAATGAAAAGCTATGTGGAGACATTAATCTGCCGGGTCCAGGGTGATTTGGTGCTTGGTGAAGTGTCCTCAGTTCATAGGACACCTTAAAGCAGAATCATTTAAAGCAACATTTGTCTGTCATGGGCTTGAATTTGTCTAGTAATGATAGTGCTTTATATACATGTGCATATACATTTTTACTTCTGATTGTTATTTATTCATTTATTCATTTATTCATTTATTTATTTATTTATTTTCAGTGTACATATGCTCAGGTGTGCATATGTGTGTCATGGTTGTCATATGCTGGTCACTGGGCAACTTGCCTGAATTTTCAACTTTCATTGTGTGGATTCTAGGATAAAACTTAGGTCATAAGTCTCAGGACCAAGCTCTTTTGTCTACTCTGCCATCTCTCCAGCCACAAGGCTTCATTTTTAACAAGCACATATAATTATTTATTACTAATGCAAATGTAGATTTCTGAACAACAACGTTACTGAAACCTTACTATGGTACACCATTTTCAGTTAAGACTTTTGTGGTGATGTAATGATATATAGCACATATAACATTGCTAGAGAAGTTATAAACGGCAGTACCTAAATTATGTATATAGCACAGGAAGGACTATCAACCTTTTATTTTTCCTTTACATTAGAGAGAATGTGGATAAATTAAAATGCCAACTGTTCGCTGAATATTCACCACATAAAGGGCACTGGGTTTGCTGTATTCAGAATGGGTTACATCATTTCATACAGAAAATAATTTAATTTGATGCTGCTGATGTATAGTTGGGTATTTACGGTTGTCTGGCTCTGTAATGCAATTAAGCCCCAGGACCTCCTAAGATGCAAAAGGTTAGTTGTTTTCCTGTAGTAAAGTTCTCTGCAGGAGCAGAACTTCACAGCAAGATTTAGCTTAACAGTTTATGTCAGTAGAAATTCTATAAGAAAATTCATGGTTTGGAAGGGAAGAGAATTCTGTATTAGCTAAGATGTGGTAATGGGTCAGGGAGGGGAGAGAGAAGTGGGGGCGAAGCAAGAGGCACAAAGGAAAGAAAAGGAAAGCCAAGCTTCCACAGTCCCCCAACGCCTCAGTTAATCTTCAGTTAAAGGACAGTAGTACAGTAAGGGAAGGGTTCTTGACTAGTCCTCACAGGAAATAAAAGCGAAGATCTCCATAGGCCTAATCATTTGGTGTTTTGCTGCCAAATAAATGCATTTGTTTGGAGAAGGTTTAGTGAATGTTAATGATTTGTTCTCTGAGCAGACACTTAGCTACAAGAGACAGGTTTGCCTCCTGGACCTCTCTCCAAATATTCAGAACCAACTAGATACTGAAAGGAGGGGAACGAATATATACCCCAGGCTTTGAGGAGTGCTGTTAAACCGCGAGTGAGCATGAGCTTTCATGGTGGCAATCCTTTTATTCTTATTCTACATCAAATTAGCTTTCCTTTAAAAAAAATGAAAACGCATTAAAGATCGCAGTTTGTGTTTAGTGCATAATGCATGCTGATATTTTCATAAAATGGTAATATGGAGGAAGCACGGTGGGTTATTGCAAGTTATACTTCCCATGCCTTCCTTAAGAACAGTCTGTATACTTAGCTTAATCCTCAGAACACAGGCACAGTTCTTTGTCCTTAAAAGTCCACCAGATGCTAGAGAGGATGTGGAGAAAGAGGAACACTCCTCCATTGCTGGTGGGATTGCAAGCTGGTATGACCACTCTGGAAATCAGTTTGGTGGTTCCTCAGAAAATTGGACATAGTACTACCCGAGGACCCAGCTATACCATTCCTGGGCATATACCCAGAAGATGCTCCAACATGTAATATGGACACATTCTCCACTATGTTCATAGAAGCCTTATTTATAATAGCCAGAAGCTGGAAAGAACCCAGATGTCCCTCAACAGAGGAATGGATACAGAAAATGTGGTACATTTATTCAATGGAGTACTACTCAGCTATTAAAAACAGTGGATTTATGAAGTTCTTAGGCTAATGGATGGAACTAGAAAATATCATCCTGAGTGAGGTTACCCAATCACAAAAGAACACACATGGTATTCACTCACTGATATGTGGATATTAGCTCAGAAGTTCAGAATACCCAAGATACAATTCGCAGACCACATGAAGCTCAAGAAGAAGGAAGACCACAGTGTGGATACTTCAGACCTTCTTAGAAGGGGGATCAAAAATACACAGAGACAAAGTGTGAAGCAGAGACTGAAGGAATGGCCATCCTGAGACTGCCCCACCTGGGGATCCATCCCATAAACAACCACCAAAACCAGACACTATTGTGGATGCCAACAAGTGTTTGCTGACAGGAGCCTGACATAGCTGTCTCCTGATAGGCTCTGCCTGTGCCTGAAAAATACAGAGTTGAATGTTCACAGCCATATATTGGACTGAACATAGGGTCTCCAATGGAGGAACTAGAAAAAGGACCAAAGGAGCTGAAGGGGTTTATAGCTCCATAGGGAGAACAAAAATATGAACCAACCAGTACCCCTAGAGCTCTCAGGGACTAAACCACCAACCAAAGATTACACATGGAGGGACCCATGGCTCTTGCCACATATGTAGCAGAGAATGGCCTTGTGGAACATCAATAACAGGAGAGGCCCTTGGTCTTGTGAAGGTTTGATGCCCCAGTATAAGGGGAACGCTAGGACAGGGAAGCAGGAGTGGGTGGTTAGTGGGCAGGGGGAGGTGGAATGGGAGAGGGGGGTTTTCGGAGGGGAAATGAGAAAACGGGATACAATTTGAAATGTAAATAAAGAAAATATCAAAAAAATAAGTAAATAAAAAATTAAAAAGGCCACGAGAGTGCTTGGAGGTAAGTTGCAGCTCCTAGTTTTTCAAGTGTCAATCTAACAGGTGACAACAAAGCCATTTTTTTTTTCTAGCTGTTAAAAATTCCTGTCACTCTCTTGAAATCATCAAATTATTGCATCTGACAGGAAGTGAGCTGAAGAATGGGACACAGTGCCTATGCCAATACCCAATTCCAAGATAATGGACTGAGAAGGCTCTCCACAGTGATAGCATCCCTCACGCTTCAACAAAGCATGGGGCCCTCTGTAAAAGACTAGGTCATCCTTGGGGCCCCTGACAGCCAGTCAAGTTATTTTTACATGTACTTTCCCTAAATGTAGCCTATATAAACATAAACGTAACTGCAATTTACTTAGGCATATAGCCTTTATGCAACCAATGTTGATTTACAAATTAGATACAAGTAAAATGTAGAAGGTATAAAATTTCAATTAGCAATATCAATTTAACGTGACAGCCGATGCTGGTTAATTTAAATCACATTACCAGCCCCATAGCAAACGTTAATACTTCTGACCTCCCTAGCCTAAAACCTACAGAGCATGTGATGCTTATAACTGAGACTTGCTAGCAGTCCGTTTGTATTTTCTTCTACCCATCGCCCAATTTTCCCCATAATTTAAAATCTCTGCCATTGTTTGTCACAAAGGCAGTTTTTAGGTCATCTTCCTGCCTCTTCTCCCTTCCCATTGCCCCTAAACAGCACAAAGAAGACTCATTTTGTCATGCCATGCTTATGAAAACAATTGAATACAGGCATTTACATCCTGTGTCAATGCTTACTGCTTCCTAGCTGATCTTTATGATTTACTTGCATTCTAATATTTCTGAACTGTCACTGATGCTCAGATAGAACAGTCACCACTTGCAGAGAACTCTGGACCTCTGAGAATAGTTCAGAAATCCCTTCCCTAGATGCACAATCCGTGAGCTATATGCATTCTCTACTCTGAAGCCTCAAGCTCAGGAAAAGTGTGGCAGAAGTTTTAGAAGGAGGCCCATAACTACTTACTTCCATATGCAGCACTAAAGTGACATTATTACTTCAGTCTTTTCATAAGCAGATTCCCAGTACTTTTAGATGTAGGTCTTAGGAATCAGATCCAACAAGTTCAACTGAAGAATACATGGTAAGTCATGACCCTCATCAGGGCAAGCTTTTCCTACACCTGATTTCAGGGATCATGTCTGAGACCAGAGGAATTTGTCTGCCCATCAAAACCCTCCATTACAAAAGTTTGGAGAGGCCACTGCATTCACAAAGTTGACACATCACAAACAACTATGCAAAGAAAACTTGACATGTGTTCCATTGAAAATACATTAAAAAAAAAGTCATAGCTCCGTTGACATCGATGAACTTCCAGTATTCCTATGCCAAGTACGGCAGTCTCGCTCAGATGTGCTTATTTTTTTCTTCTCTCCTCTTCTTTCTCTGGTTTCATTTCATGACAGTAGAGGCCCACTATGTCCCTGAGTGTCCCCTGGCTGCTTCTTAGACTTGTCTGGGCAACAATTTGGGCTCCCAACCCTGAGAAGTCAATAAGACTCAGCTATTTGTAAGAAGGATGGCTGCTGTGTCCCAGTCAGAATCATTTGAGCCCATTTTCTCTCATTGATAGAGGAGAAAGATTCACTTACAGTAGAAATGCAGCCAGCTTGCAGAACTGAATTCAATTACCCAGGCCCAGAACTGGCCAGTGTGCCCTGTGGTTAGAAAGCAAATGGGATAAAAGGGTTATCTTGCCTTTTTTTCTTTCCTTTTGTACCCAAGTGTCATTAATTGAACTTGTTCATTTTCATATTACTCATGGGACTCTCCTCTCTGATAAAATGAGGATTTATTTAATGAGACAGTTTTGATAAAATGCCCTGTCAGGGGAAAAGAATCCTAGGGTTAAATAGACATATATTAAGGTTAATCCCTGTCAATTTTATGATCAAATCCTCAAAGTTGAGACTGGGGTTTTTGGAAATTTAAATACTTTCATTACTTACACAGCAGTTTGGATAATGGTAGCTTACAGCCACAAAAGGTGTTGCTCCCTGTACAGATAAAGAGGAGTTCTTTATACAGAGAATTGGTAGGCATCAAAGCACAAGCGGGAGTTGGGAGCCTACCAAGAAGGGCCTGAGTCAAATATTTGTCTTGCCACATGGCGTTTGAGTAATTCTCATACTTATTAAACTTCACTAGTTCTTTCTGCCCCACTCACAGAGGGGTATGAAGGGAAATCCTCACCAAGACTTTATCCATTGCTGGTCTTATGATAAAGGTACTCTGTTTTCTACTTTCAAAAAAGTTACACCATTGCGTTCACAAGAAAAAGGAGGTACTGGGACAATAGCTCCTTTGGCAAAATGCATGCAATGCATGCATGAGAATCTTAGTTCGAGACCTGGCATTCAAATAAAAAGCTGAGCATAGTTGAGAAGACTTGTTCTATTTGAGGGGTCAGAGACACGAAAACAGCACCTAGTCTTGTATATGACTTGTCCTTGAGCCCCAGCCCCAGTGAGAGGCCCTGTCTATGAAGATAAAATGAATGACACCTGAGGATCAATACTTGAAGCTGAGCTCTGACATGCACAAGTACACATGTGCCTATACCACAAGGCAGACACACGTGCGTGCATGCGCGCGCACGCGCGAACACACACACACACACACACACACACATACAGAAGCATGTGCATGATATGCATATGTGCAGACACTTGTACGCAAAGAAATAAATAAAACAAGTTTTTAAAATAGAAGAGTTCTACAGTTAACTTCTTAGGGTGTCTACTCTCAAGTCCTTTAATACTCTTTTAGGAGTTTAAAGCAAAAAGTTTGTTAAATCATGCTGAGTGCTTTCCTTATACTGTTTTCAGGTCTCATATACTGTAGACTATTATGGGTATCATTTGATCTCTATAGTTGTTTCCATGATGACAGAAGAACTAACACAGGAGAACAGTGGATGAATTGAAAACAGTTTGTGACTGCCAGGCAATATTACTGTTAGAAAAAAAAAAAAAAAGAACCTGGGTTATTACGTTAAAAACATTTTCCACAAAATCCTAAAATCCTATGTTCAATTCCCAGGAACCACAGTAGAATAGTACTGAACACTGACAGTTGTCCTCTGATTTCCACACTGATGATCATAACACAGAGGAATCCACAAACACACACACACACACACACACACACACATTCACACACATA
>NC_034596.1:85175564-85194288 GCF_900095145.1 Mus pahari | reverse complement strand
TATATATATATATATATATATATATATATATATACACATATATACACATATATACATATATGATATTACATTCTATTCATTTATTTTGTGTGCATGTACATGGTGTGTAGACATGCCACAGCACACATGTGAAAATCAGATGATTACTTTGAGGTGTCAATTATCTCCTTTTTCCATGTAGGTCTTGAATATGAAACTCAGGTCACCAGGCCTGGCAGCAAGCACCCTTACTTGCTGAGCCATGTCACAGCCCCTATCTCTCTCTCTTTCTCTTATGGGGCTCCAATTGAAATCAGACTCCCCCCTCCCCCACTAAGTGCATTTTTCTTAGCCACTCATTTTCATGTGAATGGCCCTGCCCGTTACTTCTTTTCAATGAAGCCAGAAGGAATAGGAACTAGCTGAATCAGTAATAGATGGCAGCAGCTCACACAACTGGCTGGATTGGGGGGAGGGGGGGGACACTGTTTCCTAGCACAACCACTGTAATATGTGTAACTAAGCAGGAATCCTACCATACTGGAGATAAAGTACAGAGTGCGCCAAACTGCATAAGAAAAACAAACCAGAACAAAATAAAACCTTTCTCCTCTGCCTCTAAGAGGAAAACAGCAGCATCCTCACAAAGCATCAGGTTGACATGACTGCAGGGAAATATTTTTAAATACTTTTTCTTTTACTTCTTGTTAAATCCCCTCAACATTTTTCCATATAGTCAACATCACAGCATGGCTTTGTTTCTATTCCAAGAAAAATCAGATCTCTCTTTCTCTCTCTCCCTCTCCTTCTCTCTCTCCCTCCCTGTCCTCCCTCTTCCTTTCCCTCTCTCTGTCCTTCTCCCTTCCTCCCACTCTCCTTCAGCCTCCTCTATACCCCTTCCTTCCTTCCCTCCCTCCCTTCTCCCCTCCTACTCTCTATTCCTCTATCCCTTTCTCTCTTTTGGTTTTACAGAGCAACATTACTAGTTTTATTCAACAGCTGGAGAAAGACAATTTGACAACACTAATCTATCGAAGAGTCCAGGCCAACCTTCTCTCTCTTCTCTCCCCAATGAGCAGCAGTAATAAAAGCTCAACAGTTCTAAAAGCAATCGATTCTGAAACGGTGTGGTGCAATTACCAGCCCGGATGGTGGAAAAGACTTCCAGTAAAATAAAGAGAAGATAAATACAGTCTCTGCAGTGGGAGCAGCTTCTGTTGTAGAAGCAGCTGCTTGGTTCAGGAAGAGACAAGGCACAGGGCCTGGAATGACGGGGGAGGGAGGGAGGTGGGGGGAGGTGAATGACTGGGCAGCCAGCAGCCAGACAGGAGGTGATACCTGTGAGAACTCAGTAGACTGTGGGCAGGCAAGTATTTCCAAGGGAGCAGCTCACCCATTTATTGTGTAGATGACCTGTGACCTTCCATGAGCATATCTTTCCTGCTATACTGTACTTTTCTTGTTTCTTTCTGGCAGGAACCCATCCTTCCTGTACCATCAAAGCAAGCAAACTCATGAATAGGTTTATTCTAAACCCCAAACAATATGATCTAGAGCACACATTTCCCATAAACTATGTTCAGTAGATAAAATTTCTAATAGCCTTCCTCTCTGAACTGTCACCTGCTGCCTGCCATCCATGGTGATTATGAAGGGCTGTAAAGATATTGGCATCCAGCAAACAGCTGAATTCAGACATATAGGTCTTCGTTGGGACACTGTCAAACAGTTCATGATCTTGTCCTTGTAGGGGAAAAGGCTGAGTTACCTTCCATCCCACCAGTATTACAAGGTTGACATGGAAACAGACTTTCAAACACAGCACTAATATATTCCATCATTAGGAAATGATGGGACAGAAGCATGTGGAGTGAACTGAAAATAACACTTAAACATGCTTTATATTTGTCAGGTTTTATTCGAACTTATAATTTTGAGTTAGGGGAAGGACTGAAGGAGCTGGATGGGATGGCAACTCCATAATAAGGACAACAATATCAACTAACTGGACCTCCCGGAGCTCCCAGGGACTAAACTACTAACCAAAGAGTACACATGGAGTGATCCATGACTCCAGCTGCATATGTAGCAGAGGATGGCCTTATCTGGCATCAGTGAGACAGAAGGCCCTTGGTGCTGTGGAGGGGGATGCTAGGGCAGTGAGGCAGAAGTGGATGGGTGGGTGGGGAAGCATCCTCATAGATGAAGGGGGAAGGAGACGGGATAGATCTGGCAGATCTGGTTTGCTGGGAACCACACTCAGGTTCCTTACAAGAACAATTTGTACTCTTAACCACCATAGCCATCTCTAGCCCCTCATCTGTTTTTATTCTGAGTTATTTTATATTTAGTATTTTCCCCTAATGACTTTGCCTATGTACATAGGCACCTCTGTAGACTGTCTAAACATCTAATCCCACCAACCTGCTCTGTTTTGCTCTTCCTTCCTCTTATTTAGTCTAGTGTAAGTGAGGAAATCAGTGACCATGTGACACTTCCTTCCCTGTTACTGTGGTGAGCCACATAGAACTCTAAAAATGAACATGCTAAAATCATAGGAGATCCTGGCCCTGCTCATTGTTAATAATTTCAACAATAGATGCTATTCAGTGGCTCAATCCCCCCACCCCAATTATTTTTTTTCCTTCTGTAAAGGCCAGGTTGTTTTCCCCCTCCCACTTGATTCTGTCAAGTAAAACATACCCCACCCACTCCCTACTGGTGCACTGCAGCCTACATTCTCTTGCTGAAGCCATTTAAATCTGCCCTTCCAGTCTCCACTGAGGTTGGTGGAAGGTAAAGGCACTAACGGCCAGTTGACAGCAAAAGAACACAGAGGGGATACATTTCTTCGGTTATTTTAGTCGGGTAATTTGGCTGGGAACTCACTGTAGAAACAAACTGAGAAATTATGGCTGCAAAACAGCAAGTTGGCAAAAGGGAAAAAAAATGTAACTTCGAACCCAAACAGGCATTATCTATCTCCAGCAACAGTGAAAGAGCAGTAGCTTGCTAAAAGAAAACACAATTTGGGACTAGCCACATCATTGTTCCCCTTATTCCCTCTTAACAGATCTCTTCCACATAGCCTGGCAAACTCCTACACAGGCTTCACCACCCAGCTCAGGTTTTACTACCACTGCAAAAGCTATTCTTCAGTCTAGTAGGCAGAGAAAAGCAATTTGTTCTTCATCCTTCAATCATGAAATGTGTACCTCTCTGTTATACGGAACCAAAGTTGCAACCATGCATAAACAAAGCATGCAGTCTGAAGTCCCAAAGATGCACACCGGACCTCATCTTTCTCCATATCTCCAGCATCTCCTAAACCACACACACTGTTTATGCCCATGTAAGTTCAGATAATGGAAAGTATGATCATTACTGCCCTGCAGGGTGATGCCTGGTCAGACCAAAGGGCCCAACAGAGTTTTGCACACTGTTTCTGTTCAATAAACTAACCATGCCTAGGTTGTCAGCTTTCCAGCGCCAGCTCATCCAGGTCATTGGGGTTTTCATCTTGTTTTCTGAACCCATCTTGCTTTTGACTGAAATCCCTGGCCTTTGGAACCCATTTACATCTCGGCAATGCTAATCAACTCATTGCAAGCCTCAGTTTCTTCCTCTTTTTTCTTTTACCTCATTGACTTCTCTGGTTACTTTTGAACTTCCTGCAGGTTTTCTCCAAAGGATTCATAAACACTAAGATGGTGAGATTCACCTACCATGTCTGTCAATAGACTCTGAAATCTGCACTTTTAAAACCTCCAGCATTTCAGAACACACAGCTGATGCTGGTTTTGGCATTCTGTCTTGTCTCAGTCACACACTTTGGTGGCAGAGGGTATTGGGTGCACATAGCAACACTCATGACATCAAATCCTGCAAAGCTTGTGGAGACTGGGAGGGTGGGCATATACTCCACTTCCTGCTCCCTGTGAACTCTGATTAAGAACACTGACAGTCTTTTCTCTATAGCATCTTAATCCTAGTCAAGCCTTAGAACCCTCCTGAGAGGAAAACTAATACTGGCTGTGGGTTGGCCAGGGGCCTCAGGTGTCCTTGATAGAGGAGTCTCTTGCTTTTCTCTGCTGCTTCTCATCAGGAGGGCTGCAGATTAAAAGGTCCTGTGGCTTCCTCACTATAGGGATTCACTAGTAAGCATCCATTGCTATCTACTTCCCAGAATGCTTTTAAGCTGCCTTCATAGTGAGGACCAAAGTTAACAAACAAGTGTGGGTATAGTATACATTTTTTTGCTTTCACCTTGAGGAAATGTCCAGCTGCTCTGACAAGGAAGAAGGTCTAAGTATTTAGGCCATGTCAAGTTCAATAAGGAACTAAATGTACCATGAATTATTTGGCAGAAAATGGAAAGATAAGTAATGTTTTCCTTTTATGAAGCCATCAATAAGTGCCCCCATCTTTTCTCATTGTGTATGCCAACATTTCTCCTCAGGTGTGTGCTCTTTAAGCATCTTTGGCACACTGCCTCTCCTCCTGTCTATCTGAAGCATCCTTTCCTTTCCCCAACTTCCAGTCTTGGAAATTCAGACTTTGCTATCCCAACCCCATGCAAACTAGTAATTTACTTCCAAATAGAAGTAATCTGCACCCAGACTGGCCTTTCCTTGGGTTTATTTCCTCAAATATTTGCTTTCAGCTAAGACAGTTCCACCAGAACAGATTAACCCTCCACCGACCTCCCAAAATAATGTGTTTACTGGTCAGGAAGAGTTCCCACCCAAATGGATAAACCCAAGGAGACTTCAGTGCACCTTTGACAGTTCTCTCTAAATGGTGACCTTCAAGGAAAGGTCAGTATGCTGATGTCTTAAAGGCATACAGATGCTTTGTCACAAGCTTTACCTTTTAGTAACCCTCTGTCCTCCTAACTCAGCTCTAGCACCCAGAATAGTGAGCATCACTTTCTGTATCCATACACATAATCTCCCATGCAAGGAAGGGTGGGAAATAGGCTTCCGGTATGCTGTTCAAGGATGGGTGAGTACTCATAGTAGTCACTGGGTAGACAGGAGCAGGATACAGAAGGACAGATGGGTTCAGGGACACTAAAGAACTAGTTTCCTTGAGTAATGTTAGAGACTTTGATATCAAACAGACTTGGACAAGAATTTTGGTTGAGTCTCTGACCTACTCTACCTTTGAACAAACTATTCACCATCCTGAATATTTATTTATTTAATAGAGGGGGTTCTCATATTGACTGGTATATAGAAATCAAATTCGTTGTTAACCCTTTGTATTACAATAACACTAAGTCTTCACACCACCTGCTGTCTGTTACTCTGGACACCATTTTACATAACAAAATAACTCACATGGTTTAAGGGATTACACTGAGCAATAGCTGGGAAGCAGTTACTGGTAGGCAGGGTTTTGGTGTTTCCAAGCTGTTAAACGACCTTCACTGATACTCTGGATAACCACATCTGAACACTCTTAAGAAGCTGCATGAGGAAAGCATGAACTATATTACCTGTGAAACAGCTCTATCCATGCCAGGACAGAAAAGGCATCCAAGAACTGTGACTTGCTATTCTTGTCTCTACCCTATACTCAACATAGTTTGCTATTTTAAGCCACTGCAGTAGGATAAAAAAACAATAACAGTATTGACACAAACATAGCACTCACCTAACAGGGAATAGAAGTCTATGCTAAAGTGACTATGAGTGAACAGAAACATGTTGCCTCTGATGATATATTCTATGCAGAAGTAGTTGCATAACTTTTATAGTCTTAGAATGAGAAAAATTTATGAGCTGAAGTGTCAGATACACTGGTGAGATGCTAGTAGGTAGGACATAGCAAATCAAGAAAGCCTCCTCTGTCACAGGTCTCAGATGTTATCTGGTGACTTTGGTAGCGTTTGTGTTAGTGGAAGCTAGTGATATGCTAAGTTAACACATTAAAGGTTTCTCCTCATAGTTCAAAGACTACGAAATCAGACACTGAAGTGAGACATGATTGGCTATCAACAGGGCTAAAAATAGCCCAATATAATTTTGGTTCTGATTTTGTAACAGTCCAACTCTCCACAATCACTAAGTTCTAATCAATCAGACTTACAGAATCTTTAACAAAGCAGTGGAATATTTTTCTGGGAACTTCAGTTTACAACAAAAGCATGTGTTTTGATAAGAATTTCTTAGAATACAATTATCAGAAAACTGGACTTCTATTATTATTCTATTATATTCTATTATTATTTTTATTATATTCTATTATTATTCTATTATATTCTATTAGCTGGCTTCTATTCAAACATACCTCAGTCAAGAGGCCATTTAGGACTCCATATACAAAAGGCTCAAGGCTCTGTCAGTACAGGAATTAAGGACATTCACACTTCCTTTGGAGATTGCCTAGAATCAGGTGTGCTATCTGAAAATTAGAGGCAAGTAGGCTGTTGTCTCTGGCCCTTACTACTTTAGTTGTCTCTAATACTGAGTGCCAGCTTTGATGTGGTGCCTTTTTTATAAGCTGTGAAGTCAGCCATGAACTGACATACTAGAAGTTTCCAAGATAAATTAGCATAACAAATCTCCTCCACCCCACTCAGGGCATGGTTGTTTTCTTCCTCATCTAGATGCTTCAGCTTCTAGTCAAACACTTGTCATTAAGCCTGAGTGAAATCATGGACATCCATGCCTGTCTGTGGAAGAGAAAGAAAGACCTTGGGTCCCTTTTAAACTCACAGGGGATGAAATATGGTCCCAATATACTGAGAAATGATTATCTTTTGTTACCCCAGAGAGGCAAAGAAGAGAGAACATTCATGTAAATGGTGGCTAGAGGATCAGTCTGTGTTTCAACAAAACTTTCCTAACAGCTCCACTAAGACAAATTACCATTGCTTTTCTTGTCCCAGTGTGAGATCAAATCATCCTAGAGTAGAGTCTTTGAAAGTCTTTTTACACTATTTTCCCCCCTTTGGAAAGAATAGTTCATAAAGGTAGAGAAGAGAGAAAGAAATTAAAAACAACCTTTTGTCAACAAAGGTATTACTTCACAATTTTTCTTCAGAGAAACCCAATTATAAAGAATTAAGATCCATGAGGTGTATGTACAGAAGGTGATCAGTAAGATATTTATCAAACATCTATGTTATAGCAGGCATTGTTCTGAAAACTTAGGAGAAACTCTTTTTCATCCAGGGGTTAAATATGTTGGAGCCCATTGTGCAGATAAGAGAAATGAGACTCTGAATTCTGCAACTTCTCCCCAGGATTTTCACCTAGTAGATGCTAGAGCTGAGACTGCCCATGAATAAGAGTTTTTAATGCATAGACAAAGAGTTTAGGATCTGCTTGGCTCTAATTTGACTGTACTACAAAGGATCATGTGTCTACCTTCCACACCCAGGCATGAGTCTGTGCTCACTTAACTCTGAACTCTGTTTTAAGTGCTTTAAAAATATTAATTCTACACCCTTAGAAGAGTTCTTCAAGAGATACAGAACATTTTTTTTTCTTATTTTGCAGTCGAGGAATCAAATATACAAAGAAGTAACCCAGCCAAAATGTCTTCTTTCTGGTCCTCTTGCTCAGAAGGCTTACACCCACACGGTATCTCACTCTTGGAGGCCTGACAGCATCTTTCTGCTTTGGCAGGTCTTCCTGAAACTGATTTCTTTGCTGAGTTACAGTCACACACTTATCTAAAACCTTCCTGAACCACTGTGAGTATGAAGGTGGCATTGTCTCCAGGTAATTTTGTTGAGACATATTTGCAAGCATTATTTTAGTATAAATGGTAAAGATGTGTTTCTGAAAATGCCCATGTGGTCCTTGCATGGTCCTTAGTTTTCATGTGGTATAGACAACTGAGAAGGAAGGAATGGGGTAAGAGAGGTTGATCATGCCTTGTGAGCATGAGGACCTGTGTTCAATTCCAGAATACACAGGAAAAGCCAGGTATGGTGATGCATATTTATAATTTTACCTCTGAGGAGGCAGAGATGGTCAGATCCCTGGTATCTATTCGCCATACAGAGAAGCTGAGCAGATAAGTCTGGAATCTGAGTGAAAAATCTTGTCTCAAGAAAGATGACAGACTGTCCCAGAGGAAACAGAGGCTGACCTTTGGCTTCCACATACACACACAAATATGATCACACACAAATATATACATACACATACATGCATACACAACAGTTAGGATATCCTGGGGATGGGACATTACATAATAGAGAGTGGAGGAAAAGACAAATATTTCTGAAGGTTAACTTGTAATTTCCAGAACAGGCATCTTTACTGTAATTCTTAGGAACATGAGTAAAACATGCCACTAAGAAAAGAAATTTAGACCATCTAGGTTCAACTGAGCAGCTTAATGGGCCTGCTGAACTACCCCATCACAGCTAGTTAGACTATGCTTTGTGTGTGTACTCCTCAGTAGAAAGATGGGGCCGGGTAGGATGCTGAAAACCACTTAACAGATTCAGATGAAGGCATGTACTACCTTGTCTATGCAAGTAAATGTTCTAATTTTCAGAAGGCGCAGTAGATGCTGGTCTTGCAACTAATTCTAGTACCAAAACTGAGTGTGGATTCACATGGGTATCATGTCAAAATCAAGGAATTCTGCCTCCTGACGGACTCCCTGATATCAGTTGACCCAATGCACACAACCTGCTTCCCCTGCCTCAAAACTCAGGTATGTATAAAGCAGAAGAGTTGAAAGATGGGACTGTATCTTTTATAGAGCGAAGATATAGATTCAGAAGACAAAAGTTCACTCTATACCTGTGCCTGTTCTTATTTGTGATGCTAATAGAAGTCTTCAGGCACAAGGCAGGTGATTCAGTCATCATAGTAAACCACTGAGGACAGCTGTTAGGAAAAGCTCCTATCTGTCCATTAAAGACAACTTAGTACTGGCAGTCAGTAAGCACAAGGTTAGTATTTTTCCTGTAATGAGCATCTTTTATTGTAGGAGGCCACAGCCCCTCCCCTGGGCTGCCCAAAGCCACACCTTAGAAGATGGCACCTGTTGGCTATGGAGCTTATGGTAAACAGGTCCATATCTGGTGGTGATATGTTCCTGCTCTTCTGGTTGGCTGAGGCCACGCGCCTGGTGAGGTGGCGTGGCCTGCCATGATTGGAGTGGATATGAGAGTATAAAAGGGCTTGTGTCCCGGGGCTCGGGGGAGATGAAGAGGGAGATGAAGAGGGAAATGAAGATTGTTCAAGGTTCCTGAATAAACTGCTGAGAGAAGAACTGGTGGTCGTGTCTTCCTTGCTGGTTGAGAGAGGTTTGCAACAAATGGTGGACCATACGGGGACCCGACTCCCCCACCAAAGAGTTCAGAACTTTCAGCCTTCAGGGTTTGCTGGCAGGGTAAGTTCACAGTAAGTAGGACTTACAACCCCAGGAGCTTGGGGAAGGACCTCAGGGAAGCATAGAGGTTAAGGATCCCTGAGCAGGGAGGAATTTTGAAGGATCCTGAAGCAGGGACGAATTTAAAAGGTTCTCGGTAAGGAGACGTATCATGCCCAGTAGAGGGACAAAGAAGGTTCTTGGTACAGAGACAAAGTTAAGTGAGGTTAAGGTTCAAAGTTAGGTTGCCAGCACAGGGACAAAATCAAAAGTGAAGATAGCAGGAGGAGGTTGCTTTAAAAATGAAAGTAAGAGCCGTGTTGGTGCAGCTGTTAGTAATTTTGAATTTAATTAAATCTTGCCTGGAGGACAGTAGTGGAGGGTGTGCTGCCAAGTTAGAAAAGTTTTCCTGTGGCCAGGGTGGGTATTTTAAAAGAGATTGCTTTCCCAATCACCCATGGTGTTGTAAAGGCTCATGCAGCAGAAGCAGAAAAATGCAAACTAGAAGCCAGCAGAGGAGAAAAGAGGCTAAAGAACAAGAGAGTGAGGAGGGAAGTTCAGATGAATCATCTGACAGTGGAGACCCAGATCCATGTTTGAGCTAGCTGCCCTCATGCCTACTTAAATCAAAGCAGCTGGCTCAACTCCCTTGTTAACTCTCAGCTGAAAACTGGATTCTTACTGTAGATATTCTGGAGCAATTAGTCTTTGTGTCAGGTGTAAATGGTGCTTCCAAAATACTGCCTTCCATATATTCAAATCATAATGCTAAGTGTAACCTCTGTGCAGTTTCAGATTTTTTCTCGTGCAGCTAATTTGTCCCGTGAAACAGGAACATCTGTGTAGAGATTGCCATCGCTCAGCAGTGGTTGAAGATGATCCAGAGGACCTTCAGCTTCCTCAAGGATTGGGGAGGGATGATCTTCCGGGGAATTTTTGCTGTGTGCTGTATGTATGTTTTGCCTGTGGTGTATGTGTCAGTTGCAGCGTGCAAAGGCCCACACTTCTGCCATGGTGGTGCAGGCCTTTGCTGCCGTGGAGCTGGGACATTCACCTCAGATTTGGCTTGCTGCCATAAAGAAATAACCTTGCCATTTTTCCATCTTGCCATGGAATGCCAGGCTAAGCACTGTGCAGGGGACAGCTAGTGACCTGTTTGGTGTCCTCTGGAAGGCATGTCTAATTGCTTGAGGGTTAAGAGTCCAAGTGTCCCTCCCCCAGAAAAATGATATGGGAGCTGGCCAAGGCCTCCCTGGGTGGTGAGCCCAGAGGAAGGCTTTGTGTAAGGCCCCTATGTTTGCATATGGGGAATTAAACCTCTACCTTTGCCCATGTAGCTTGCTTGCAGCAAAAGAAAAAAGGGGGATATGTAGGAGGCCACAGCCCCTCCCCTGGGCTACCCGAAGCAGCACCTTAAAAGATGGCACCTGTTGGCTATGGAGCTTGTGTTAAACAGGTCCATATTTGGTGGTGATATGTTCCCTCTCCTCTGGTTGGCTGAGGCCACGCGCCTGGTGAGGTGACACTGCCACGATTGGAGTGGATAAGAGTATAAAAGGGCTTGTATCCTGGGGCTCTGGGGAGATGAAGAGGGAGATGAAGGGGGAGATGAAGATTGAAACTTGCTGAATAAACTGCTGTTAGAAGAACTGGTAGTTTCGTCTTCCTTTCTGGTCGAGAGCAGACATGACATTTTATCTCTTCACTTGGGTACAAGATAAATCTATTAAGTTTTGTTTAGAGACCCTGTTGCATATATATTCATGTGCATATATAAATATATATGTATACGTGTATATATGTTCTGCATCTTTAGGTTCCAGATTTATAGTCCACACAAGGTGGAGATAAGCTCATATTTGAAAGGCCTGCAGGGATGTTGATATGAAGGACTTAGCAGATTTAAGCTCGCCATCCACTCAGACTCCCAGGCACAAGCTCAGTGCAAGTCAAGGCATTTAGAATATTTCACACTCTTTCAGTTATTCTTTGGCATTCTCTTCCCAGAAGTTTCTCTCTCAGCCTCTGTTCACCCCTCCTCCCTTGTATGCTTGAAGTGGCATCCATCAAAAGTACACATGCTGTAATTCTACTGTGTCCACATGAAGAGAGAAATCCCCGGTCAGACAAATCCAAAGTAATAGGTCACTGAAGACACTTTTCAATTAGCTCTGAAAGGCATGTATTGAGTCTATATCTCAATTTGAAAACAGGTGACACTAGTGTTTAGGCAATTTATAAGTCTTCCAATAAGTCAATGAGCCCATGCTATAAATGCCATTCAGTGACTTCTAGCTTTTGACTGGTTCCCCCCTCATTGTCATTCATTGTATTAACCCTATCATTTTCTGAGCACCACAGTGCCATACTGATGGCCTCCAAAGCTTTGACTAAAGATTGACATTGGATGAAGACACAGTAGTTTAAGATTTTTTTCTTCTAGCAGAAGACAGGCCTCATTTAAGCAAAGACATATAATATTAACATCAGCAATTATTCGTTGGCTAAGTGTGATACTCAATCTTCATAGTTGCCAACTGGATTTGAAATAACCTAGGAGATAAACCTCTGGGAGTGTTTGGAAGATTATTCAATATAAGTTGACTGATGGAGGAAAGCTATGTCTTGGATGATGGTAGAATCATCCCACAGGTTTAGATCATAAGGTGAAGAAACAGAGACAAAAGAAATAGACTAGCTGGGCATTGACTTTCACACACTTTGCTTTCTGACTCTTTATTCATTGACAAGACAGTCTATCTCTCTTGTCATTTCCTATACATTCCATGCCATGAAGGATTGTGGTCTTTAAAATTTCATGTCAAAATAAGCCATTTTTCCTTAGTTTACTTTTGTCAGGTGTTTGGGGACATCATCAAGAGAAACAACAAAGACATAAAAATTTATAAACTTTTAGGGTTTTCAATATGCAATCACTAACTTCAGTATTTGTGGTGATATCAGCACTGCTGCTGTTTTGAAAGTCAGTCTGGAGGCCACACACATACTCCACTGTGTAATATATTAAGAGAAAAGAGGTGGGATAATTCAGTGTTGTCCAGTGATGCAGTCAGAAAGGCTCTGTTATAGGATGTAATTGCAAGTGTGGAGGTTCCACAAGAACATCCATGTTCAGAAAGCGAAGGTTATCTACTCTTTGATGACTCCAGACTGAAGTGTGGATATGCTGTAAACAGAATAGAAACCTGCACGATGTTTCCTATTTTCTTAGATGGAAGTTGGTCCACAAGGGAGGCTAAGCTAACATTTGTTGAAAGAACAAGTGGAATTAAGAGAGAAGCTGGTAAATTAGGAGATTACTTGATCAATATCTGATTTCCAGCTGCAGCTGCAGCTTTTCCTAGTTGCTTTACACCCCTGTATTATCCAGGCTTGACTACAATAAATGGCCATTCATATACTGCCCTTACTTGCCTCTCTAATACAGTGTTTCACATAGTGAAAGCAAATAAGCTTCAGCCCTTTCAGAGTTGCTAATGAACACACAGGCTGCTGGGCTTCGGCTCAGGTTATCCATGGAATATGACCCATGGAAGAGTTCTCCCTTTAATAATGAACCTGTGTACTAGAAAAAGTAAATCTAGGAGGAGAGAAAATCTATGTATCATTTGCACCAATGTTTGAGTGGCTGATGGAACCATGGACAATGATGATTCCTTTTCTTAATTCTGAGAAACTGAGAGTCTCCATTCCTTATAAAAGTCTTGTTTTCCTCTTACTATTCACAATGGGAGGTGGTACCTGTTTAGTGGGGGCAGTAATGGCACTTTATATTTATAAATCATACTTTTAGTTTTGAAACTTATACATATTATATATGCTTAAAATTGGTGCCCTGAGGAACTTGTTTGCTTTGGGTAGCACCATCAAAGAATCAAGGTTGATTTGATTAACTGAGTACACTCTTGAAGTGCTGAAACAGAGCCTGGGGTTTGAAGAAATAATAAAGTTGTTTATTCAGTCTTTTCTGTTTGTGAAGTACACGATTTGCCATTATTTTATTCTAAGTATAAGCATGCGATGAGCACATAGTTCCTCTATGTCTTGCCTGAGAGTAGCATCATCCCGTCGGTTAAAATCCCATGGTGAAGAAAAGGAAGAAAGGGAATCAGAAAGGGCATCTATGTTTAAATATCATAATATTCCAGTGGTTTTAGAGTCAGAGAATGCCAGCACAGGGCCTTTTGTGGCTTATGTGATTGAAAAGCTCCATTTTGACTACTGACGATTATACTTCCTCTTTACTAATGTAAACAAAGAGCTCATATTTTGTATTTAAATATAATTTTGTAATTGATCAGAATTCATTTTCTAATCTTAAAATTATGCTGTTGCTAATAATAACGATAATAATAATAATAATATCTCTTTCTGAGCAAGCTCCAGTTATTGGGGGTGCAGGGAGCCCTGCTCTCATTAAATATCTATTCTCTGACCCCTGACTCTTGTGAATGTCACTGTTCATGGTTCCAGAATTGTTAGTAAGACTTGCTGATCAACTGACCTTAAAAGAGAATGCATATCCAACCTGGACCATCCAGGTGGGTTCAGAATCAGGCTAGGGTCCACCAAAGCTTGACATGGTGTCCATGGAGTTTGAGACGCAGCATCTCTTTACTAGAAAGGAGCCCATCAGTCAACAGTAGCAGGTAGCTTTCAGGTAAAGGTAAGGGAACAAATGTGCCCTTACATCTCCAATTAGTAATGGGCACCTTGGTGGCTTGATTCCACTCATAGAACCCTCTATGGAAACTTTAGCCTATAAGACTGTGAGAAAATTTGTGAGAGTCATATTCATCTGTGAAACTAGTGGTAATTCACTACAGCAGAATAAGAAAGCCATATAGGAAGTGAAGAGGTTTACAAACAAAATAATATAATAATAAAATCAAGTAGAGGTGAGGGAGAAACAGGCAGAAAATTAGAGTAGATGCAAGAGAAAACAGTGAAAACACAACTATTTAAGAGTTGCCCTGTGGCTCACAGTGGCAGTCAACTGAAGAGGTCTATATGGACTAAGAATATTATGGTTGTCTGTAAACCTTCAGCCTTCCCTAATCACTGTTGGCTCCCTTCAGCCTCGAAGCAGGCTCTTACAGACCTCTGCAGCCACTAGCATAGGACCACCTGGGGTGGTCCCTGTCAGGCTGGCTCTTTGTTTATACCTGCCAGTGCTCACAATCCCCTTTCAGAGACAGCATTCCTGAAGATCTGCCTACCAACTCACACCTGTACTACTGGCCCCAAGACTGTGGCTGGGGGGAAGGGTTTTTCCCATGCTATATAAACTCAGTACTTCATTAAACTTTGGGCTTTGATCAGGATTCCTTGTCCTAGCCCGGTTCTTTCTCGCTGTCTTTTCCCTTCCAGCCCAGCCCTGCATTTCAGGACGGACCCGGTTCCGAGTGTGACCGCGGGCGGTCTCACTCAAATCACAAGACAGATTCTTAAACTTCTTCAAACACCAGATTACTTCCGTTTGAAAAGAAACAGTGCTAGGGTTCAGTCACAAGCTCTTGAGTCATATTTTGAGGAATGATTGTTAGAAGGGCAGTCTAGAGTATTCAACTTTTAATAACAGTAATTTCAAAGGGTTGACCTAGAAAACTGCTCTTCTATCCTTACAAGCAGGGCCTTCGGAGCACTACTTGTAAGTGTGTGTGTGTGTGCACTCTCACATTTCCACACAGGGGCATATCCATGTAAATGCACATGCATGTGAGAAAGATCAATAATGATGTTAGGTACCCTCATCAGTCTTTCTCCTCTTTAGTTTTGAGGTAAGATCTTTCACTGAATCAGAAGTTCCTCAATTTAGCTATCCTGAAGGGCAATAAGGTCTAAGAGTCTTCCTGTCTCTTTCTCCCAAGTGTTGGGTTTTCAATTATTATTATTTTTTTTTTTTTTGCCATGCCTGAATTTTTAATGTGAGCACTAAGAATCAAACCCAGATTCTCATGCTTGTACTCTACTGAAAGATTTTATCATTCTAAAATGCTACCCAGAGTTAGAAAGGGCACAGCTAGTTAGAGGCTCTGCATCCTCATCCATGGCCTCATCATACAGAAAGCCATTGCACTAGTAAGTGTTGAGATCGCCATGATGCTCCTTTGTCCACTCCCTTTCATCCTTATTGAGATGTTTTAAAGAGTGAAGACAGATCATCACATCTCTGAGACT
Source organism: Mus pahari (assembly GCF_900095145.1). Classification (NCBI taxonomy): domain Eukaryota; kingdom Metazoa; phylum Chordata; class Mammalia; order Rodentia; family Muridae; genus Mus; species Mus pahari. Next base: position 85,178,763 of record NC_034596.1, on the reverse strand, counting down.
CCCGCCTGTAATTACTTGTGTGTGATCTTGGCAATTTTTTCCTGTGCAGGAGAACAGAGCAATTTTTGTAAATGCATAGGCTTCTCAAAGGCAAGTCATTTTATGCTCTGGGAAGGTTGTTACTTTGTCTTATCCGCTCTTCTACTGGTACCTGGCTACTCTGACTATCTAGAAATAAAAGCAGAACAGGAAGCTCAGCTCTGTCCCTTAATTCATTACTTCTGCTCTCATGGGGTGCCACAACATTTGAAAAGTTTCATGTTCTTTACTTTCATTTTTCATTGCTTTCAGTGTCTGGAATGGAATATATGATGTTCACAAAGCTTCAAATTTTAGGAAACACTGAAACCATACATGAGTATGTTAGCACAACATTACAGAGATCAAAGCCTGCAAACAACTCTGGCTTGGTCTGTTCAAGTCTTCATTCAGATGACAATACATAAAATTCAGAAACTTGTTCATGTACAGCATCTCTGGTCCTACATACCTGTATGTGTACTCATCTTCCACAAGAACTCATTGGTATTACTGTAATACTTAGCTGGTTAATGTAATCCCTAATTTTTCACCTGACCTGCTTAATACAAACACATTATCTCGCTGTTCTTCTCTGTATCTACAAACATTTCAAGGTCTAAGCTGGTTTAAGCAAACTGTGTCATGTCAAACATAGCCAAATTGTCATTCACCTTGAGACACAAGAACATATGACTCAGGGACATTACCCCAAGGAAATTTGTAAACCTTGGCATCTGTTAATACATCAAAATCTCTGCCTAGGAGGTTCAGGAATAAAGATGATGATCTGGGTCTTAGAGAACATTAGGAAACCCCACTAACCATCTCTATCTCAAGTTTTGAATCCTCTAGTAGAATCGCTGAGAATATGACTCAGATATCAATGATAGAAGATCCTGTGTGCAACTGCATTTAACATCTAGTAAACAGGATGGTGAATGATGTCATTAACTGTACCAAATCCCTATGCTTTGTCTGATAAGCAATATTGTAGATGAAGGCTACAATGTAGATGAAGATCAGCTGGGATAGGCGTCAGTTGAGACCTTGGACAATGAGACCTTACTTGTGTCTGTGATGGCTAGGTACTGTTTGAAGATATGACTGATACATTTTAAAGTCACCTGCCAACATTCTGCCTCATGAAAAAATCTATAGAAGTTAGCGTTACAGGCTAATTATAAGTTAGAGGGAGAAGTATTCCCTTTCATTGGAAAATTTCTGTCTTTATTATTATAGAAAGCTTTTCTCCCTTGAGTATATAGAGTGTGTGTGGCTAGAAGCTTCTTTTACCATTTATCATTCTCAGGAGTACCAGCTATATCATATTTTACTTATCTTCTCCCACAAAACTAAAAAAATAAAAAAAAAATTAAAAAAAAAAAAACAAAACCACCTGTCTATTTATCTTCCCTCCAACAGAAATCTGCTACATATTTGAACTAGTTTTCCCTACCATCTGTCTAAGAAAGGGTAAGAGAAAATCTCGACCATCCAAGGCTGTCTATTTTGAAGGACTCTTTGTCAAATTAGTGCAGAGGGTTCTTTTGCCTGTTCTGTTTGCATTACAGAACTCACTTTTAATTTTAAGTCAATAGAGAACCCCTGAGACAGAAGGGTGACTTGAAAAAAAAAGGGCTTCACGGTCTGTTTTACAGGGATAATTGCTGGGAGGTGGAAAGTAGCTGTGAGGCAACACAGTCCACCAGGCAAGGCAAGGGTCCGGCAGTTCCTTCTGTCTTTCAAGTAGATATTGACCAGTGGCTGATCAGAAATAGATCAGGTCTTGAGAAAGGTGCCTCCTAAAGTATAGGAAGACTTTATGGAAAAGAATATTCTACAGTTCTTAGTAGGTCCCTTAAGGAACAGCCTAGAAGCTTTGGTTAATGTATGTCATTACAACTGCTGAGATTTTAGGCATGGGAATTTTTATAGTGTGATGCTGAGAAAGGTGAAAAAAAAAAAAAGAGGACATCTTAATTCCTGGGAAAGCACATAATTCGGCTTTTATAACTCACTATGTGATGCTCCTGTTATATATGGACAATGCTGCTGAGTACCAAGTTCAGACAAGGTCATCTAGAAAACAGAGTAGGACAAAGTAGAAATGTAAAGTAGTAATGTATCTAAGAAACAGTAAAGCTCTTGATTTGTTCCTAAATACTACCTGGGTTACTTTACTCATTGCCATGACCAAACTCCTGACAAGAAGCAACTTAGAAGGAATGGTTTGTGTGGATTACAGTTAAAGGGAATTGAATTCCCCATGGAAGGAACAGTGGGCCCATATTATAGCCATAGTTAGGAAGCTTAAAGTGTACAGGAAGTGGGGTAGGGCTATAAGACTTGGAAGCCCTGCTTCAGTGACCTCCTTCCTCCAATGAAATATATGATCTGAGATCTCTCTGAGTTGTTCCACTAGCTGGTGATCAAGGGTTTAAGCATGTGAACCTATGGAGAACATTTCACTTTCAAGCCAAAACAGATATCAATATTCTCTCTTGTCTACCACATCTCAATTTATTCATATTCTCGTCTGTCTCCAGAAAGCCAAGATTTCCTAAGAAGATTTTTCATATTGTCTTTTTGTCTTAGTCAGGGTTTCTATTCCTGGACAAAACATCATGACCAAGAAGCAAGTTGGGGAGGAAAGGGTTTATTTGGCTTACACTTCCATACTGTTGTTCACCACCAAGGAAGTCAGGACTGGAACTCGAGCAGATCAGGAAGTAGGAGCTAATGCAGAGGCCATGGAGGGATTTTCTTTACTGGCTTGCTTCCACTGGCTTACTCAGCCTGCTTTCTCTCTTATAGAACCCAAGACTACCAGCCCAGAGATGGTCCCACCCACAAGGGGCTTTTCCCCTTTAATCACTAATTAAGAAAATGCCCCACAGCTGGATCACAGAGGCATTTCCCCAACTGAAGCTCCTTTCTCTGTGATTACTCCAGCCTGTGTCAAGTTGACACATTAAACCAGCCAGTACAATTGACCTGTTGTCAACTTGACACACAAACACATCACTAGTAAGCCTCAACCCTTAATTTCTTATTCATCCCCAAGATCTAAACAACTTCAAATGTCCCACAGTCTTTACATATTAAAAGTTCAATACTTTAAAAATATCTAATATCTTTTAAAATTCAAAGTCTCTTAACTGTGGGCTCCACTAAAATA
>NC_034596.1:85101209-85174258 GCF_900095145.1 Mus pahari | reverse complement strand
TTCTCTGTGATTACTCCAGCCTGTGTCAAGTTGACACATAAAACCAGTCAGTACACCTTGCTTTTTCACAGTCTAGAGCAAATTTGCTTTATTTGAAACATCCTACCAACTCACTTAGGTCAAAATATAAATCCGAGGACATGTCTTTTTCTAAAAGTTCATCAGAAATACCACAGTTCTTCATGGTAGTTTCCCTCCCTGCCATGAATCATAACGCTAGCCTCAATAGTAAAAGATGTAGGTCCTGTTGGTTTCTCAAGCCATTAACACTGCAATCAAGGGTTTTCCAAAGAAAGATGCCAGTCCCACAGTTAAAGAGTTCATGCTTCCAAAGTCTTTCAAGATTAAGAGCACAGTCAGTCCTTGGCCTGGACATGACCTTTAGAAGTATGTGACTTTGTTTCTTTCCTACTTCATCAGGCTTATAAAGGAGTAGATAGAATGAGTGAGGGGGTCTCCTGAAAGGATGTGGCTACCAGAACATGTCCATGTGTCCTTTCTTGGAAAAAGGTTCTGCAGATATAATAAAGTATTGCAAGAAGAAGAGGTATTAGATTATATACCAGAGCACTAAATTCTGCCATAAGTCCTCTTATGAGTAAAGATAAAGGAAGAGAGGGGAAGCCCATGCCAAAAGACAAAAAGGAGACAAAGGCTGACATAGAAGAGTAGCTTGTGGTAGCCACCTGATACTGGCAGGTAGATGAGGAGGAGATTCCTGCTCAGAATGGCCATGAGAAACCAGTCTTGAGCAGAGGATCTTGGAATTCTGACCTCCAGAACTATGCGAAACATATTTTTACTTTAAGTTGTCAAGTTGTGGCAAAATCTATATTGCATAGTAACATGGTGATTAATCTCCATTATTGATTTGACTGGATTTGGAATCACTGAGAAAAACAAACTTCTGGGTATGTGTATGAGATTGTGTCCAGAGGACTGGAGACCTATGTTGAGTGTTCCTAATACTGTCCAATGGCCTGGGATCCCAGACTAAATGAGAAACAAAAAAGGAAGAAAGAAAAACAGAGCATCACCATCCATTTTCTTCTGGTCCTAATGACAGAACATGCCTCTTGTCACTGGATATTTTCTACCAGGAAAGTGTGATCTCAAAATAAAGCCAGGCCTCTTTAAATTGCTTTTTCTTGAGTATTTTATTACATCAATGAGAAAAGTAGGCAATGTCATTAAAATACTCTTTCTCTAGCCATTCAGATCCCTCATTCACCCTAGCGAACCAATCAGACAAATATCCTGATTCTCTTCCTAACTCTTACTTATCTTTACAACGCAGCTTACTGGGGCCTGGGGAGAGATGGCCCATCAGTTCATTCTGCTTGGTGCTCTTGCAGGGGAGCAGAGTTAAGTTTCTTATACCCACATTGGATGGATCAGAACTTCCTGTAAGTACAGGGGATCTGATGGTTCCTTCTGGCTTCCAGTGCTACACACACACACACATACACACATACACACACACACACACACACACATGCGCACATGTGCACGTACTCCACATGTACATTCATATAATAAAAGATAAAATAAAGCTTCTAACTGGTATCTCAGCTCATAAACCATCCTGGAAATCCTGAATTTGATGTATATGTTTCAATAACTTACAATTTCCTTTCTGTAGGCTCTTCCACTATGTGCTAACTGACCCATTATTTTGAGGAAGTCTGCCATTTTCAATAAACGTTATAGAAGAAATTGTAGGGCGTCCTAAGAACAACAAGCCCCTGAGAGTTTCAGAGAGTTGAGTACCTGGATCTGCAACAACATCATTTGAAAGCACAGTGCCCAGGAGCAGGGCATGGGGAGGACAAAAGTGCATTCATATACAATGTTACAGGGAATAAAACAAGCGAGCATGTCTCTTTGTGTGGCATCTGATTTTTATTATTTTCCCAGGAGTCAAAGCATTGCAATGGGACAGTTAAGGCATCTCATAAATTTACCATTATCCACCTACTCTCCTTTCCTTTCCTTTGCTGTGAAGCAATATAAAAGAAAGTAGAGAGGTGAGCAATGTCAAAATACTTTTATCTGCAGGCCAGGTAATGTAGCCAGAATAGTATGAACAAGACATGAGTCAGAGAGAAACATCAACAAGGCCTGGATTATGTTTTAATATTATCTATGTATACAGACATGACTCTGTCCTGGCTCGCTTGGGGGCATCTTATAAAACAAAACACACACAGTGCTTCAATCCAATACCCCTTGCTTTGCCCATGTGATGTACTGAGTGATAGAATAAGTTGAGGCACAGTCTGATCGTGTTTGTGGCATCTGGAGCTGGAGCATTTGGTTCTGAGCTTTCCTTTCTTGCTTTCTACATGGATATTCTCTTGGGGGGCTCAGTTTTATCAGCTGTAAAATGGCATTTATAGGAGCATTCTATGAACAAAGTAAGTTGGTATCTGTTACCTTTTAGGGCATGCCTAGCATTGATTAGAGATGGATTTAGAAGAACTGATTCAGAGGCATCAGATATTACAAGAAGTGTGATGTTTGGTTCGGTGTCTCTCAGTAATTCCCTACATTTTATTGATCAAGAGACTGACAGTCAGAGGACAAATCTTTTACTCGGGGTAGCAGAGTTGTTAAGGGGACTGGGTGTTGTGACACAGCTGAAATCCCAGCACTGGGAACACAGAGACAGGAGGATCAGAAGTTTAACACCAGCCTTGTTGGTAAGTTGCAAACCAGCTTGGGCTACAGTGTGTGATCCTGTCAGAAACAAGCAAGCAAGTAAGAAGTCCTTTAGTGGCGGGGACAGGATGTGGAGCTGTGAGTCTGGTTGGCATCGATTGCACATTTTTTCCACTCCTTGCTCTAAGTTGCATGTTCTGGAGCTCACTATGTAGACCAGGCCTCGAACTCTTAGAGATCCTCCCGCCTCTGCATCCCGAGTGCTGTGACTAAAGGCATGTACTGTCATGCCCAGCCGAAGATTTTTCATTACTTCTCTCCTATAGTTAAAATGACCCATGGTTCTATATGTGATAATGTTGCTATTAATTACACAAAGATTAATTTTTACAGTTTCTTTATCTTTTCTTTCCTATTCTATTCTTCATGGACTCTAGATAGACTGGCTCCAGAAATTTCAAGCATGCCTTATAGATTTCTTCTTTTCATTATTTAAATTAATATACATATATATGTACATTTATTAGTAACACTTTATTTTTGTTATTATTATTATTATGGTTTGTGTATGCAACAGTGTGTGTGTGTGAGTGTGTGTCAGAGGACAACTTTGTGGACTCAGTCCTCTCCTTCCATCTTCATATGGGTTCTGAGATGGAACTCAGTTCATTAGTCCTACATGGCAATCACCTTTACTAGCTGAACCACTGGTCCCTAAATTACTTGCTCACCACTGGTCCCTAAATTTTAACTCTTTGAGTCAACCTTCCCTCAGAGACAGATGTCATAAAAATAAAACACACATTCTATCCAGGGAGCACAGTTCAATACAAGCCAGGTGGTCTGTTTATTAGTGTAATACACGGGTAACAGGTGTCCTACCTATAACAACCCTATATGTCATAAGCAATGGCCACTCGAGATGCACACAGTCCCACTTGGCACACTACCCCTGTAGTTAAAGAGGGACAAGAACCTAGCACTAAGACCAGCTGAAGAGAGTCTCTTGGTATCTTAGAGGCAGCAGAAGCCACGAAGTCAGACCAAACTGGTGTGAAATCTTGGATGCAAACACTCAGTAGCTGTTCAGTTATACCTGTGTGATCCTCCACTTTCTCAAGTTATAATAGATCTTATTACATAATTGCTCTGAAGAATAGATATAATAGAGAAAATGTAATATAGGTTATGTTTAATGTGTGACATAGCTCTACATAACACAATTCCTCCTCCTGTAAGTTTGAACTGAATACTTCTTCCAGTAAAGTCTCACAGGACCAAATTGGGGAAGATGAGAAAAATGTTCTCAAAGGAAAACTGAAGTTTCTTCCCATCCTTGCGCACAACCACAAAACAAGCTTTTCCTCTGGAGAGTTCACTAATGAATTTCCATTTAATGGACGCTGCAGCAATCCATGCTCTGCACCCACAACACACTCATTCTCCTCAGTGTTGCTGAGCAGGGACGAGCTGTTGAATCAGTCAGTGAGCATAAGGAACTCTGGTTTTCCTTCACGAGGGCAAAATTACAAACCTGCTTTTCACTTCCACACAATTAATTAATTTGTTTACACGATTGCTTCGCTTTGTTTTATTTCATAATTCTTTTTTTTTTTTTTTTTTTCCTCCACTTGCCTAGCTAGTCTCAAGGGTTTCTTGTTAACTCTTTCAGGTGTCCTTTCCAGGGCCACAGCCAAGTGGGGCTGAAGTGGCCCTTTGAGATTTCAAATGGAATGAATTTCAAATCTGGAGATAAAAGGCAACTGCAGGAGACAGTTTTGACAGTTTTATCATTAAAGACAGTTAAGACGGTCTTATCATTCCTCTAAAGGTAGGCTTGCTTGGCATGATCTGCCTTTCATGTCGATGTCTGGAAGGCAGCAGAGTTAGTTCAGGGTGTGGGTATCACAGAGCAGACTCGCAGTGTGGTGCCTGTTCAGCATCTTGGATCTCCTCCCTGAGGTCCCCGTGTTTTGTGGGGGTGGGGATTTCTGATTGATTCTCATGCAAGCGGTGGTTTTAGCCAAACTTCTGTTAGTACTTCTTATTGCTGAATGTTTAGCAGCTGACAAAATATGACATTGGCAGGCAAGGATTTTTCTAGGCTTCCCTCTCCTCTTCCCCTTGGTTCCTTTATTGCTGTGACTATGTATTTTACACGCGGCTGTTTTTGATTGACTTGTGGCTCTCCCATTAATCAAGGCTTTTAAACATCTAGCAGACTTCACGGGAATTCCTCTCGGAGAGATTCATCTGAAAGAGCTAACACAAAAAGCCCTGCCAAGTACTGACCTTGGTGACAAATGTTAAGGATTCAAGCCTAGTTTAAAGAAGGCAGATTTGAATAATCACCTTTTTATTATCATTATTATTTTCCCTGCATGCCTTCCTTGCATAACACACTGTATCAGGTACTTTCTGTGTAAAATGTTTCAATTTGACATGTTTACCAATCTTAGTGTACTTATGACCAAAGACCCTCCTTACAATGGAGCCTCGGTTTTGGTTTCATATCAGATGCCAGCCTCAGTCACAGAGTAGACTACTGGCCCATGTACATTAGCAGGTATTCATCATGCGGGTCAGACAGGGTATTTATGCAAATGAGGGGTCTTCTCTAAATTTCAAGGTTTTATGTGATGAATGATATAACCATACTGAAGTAACCTGTAAGTTTACTTCCAGGCCTATTCTAGAGTTGACATGGATGCAGAAGTTGCTATGAAAAAAAAAAAAAAAAAAAAAAAAAAAAGGAAGAGGAACCAAGTGAAGTATCTCCTAGACCCAAGTAGGGAGTTTATTTGAAAACTAAATGTGTGCCTTTCATCTCAGTCACTGCAGTTGCTGTTAGCAATCACTCTTGATGACAATGAAGCATGAAGTAAGCTGCGCATGTTTGCTCGAGTTGTTTGTGCAGCTCTGGCTGATGAAAACGGGACTTCGTCATCCTCTGTTTTGCCTCTTTTACCATGTGTGCCCTCTCAATAGCTGTCATCACATGGACACTTCAGTTTATTATGAATGACTGCAGGTATCTTTGCCATGCATGCAGTAAACTGATTGAGAGTGGAGGTCATTTATGGGCTTTGAGCCTTTCCAAGATAAACATAATGCCAGAGGATTTTCAAATACAATCCTAGACCTAATATTGCATCCAAAGGGAGGGGGGAACATTTTTTTTAAGATGGTAAAATTTTCTTAGATGACTGTCAAATTAAGGAGTTAGTGACAGAGTTGGCAAGGTATATTGGGAGGTAATAACTTAATCTTAGTTGGAGATCTGAACTAAATCAAGATAAGCTCCTCAAATTCAACATCACAAATTTTCTGCATAGTTGATGGCATCAGCTCTTTTCTCTGGAGCAACTTTTGGGTCTAACAAAGATGATAACACTAGAATGAATAGAACAAAAATACCATATGATGACTTGACCACCTTATTAAAAGGAGATAGTAGAGTGCCCTATTTAAAAACTCAGACTTTTAATGCTTATTTTGATAAGAGTTCTACCACTAACTAACTATGCAGTCATGTTGTTGTTGTTTTGTTTTGCTTTTGTTTTCAAGACAGGATTTTTCTGTGTAGTCCTGGCTGTCCTGGAGCTCAGAGATCCACTTGCCTCCATCTCCTGAGCGCTGGGATTAAAGGCATGTGTCACCACTGCCAGGGTGATGAGCAAGTTCCTTAAACAATCTCCCCCTCATTGTTTTCCATCAGTAGAGATAATAAAAATATTCAGCAGGGCGTGGTGGCTCACGCCTTTAATCCCAGCACTCGGGAGGCAGAGGCAGGCGGATTTCTGAGTTCGAGGCCAGCCTGGTCTACAGAGTGAGTTCCAGGACAGCCAGGACTACACAGAGAAACCCTGTCTTGAAAAAAACAAAAACAAAAAACCAAACAAAACAAAAAACAAACAAACAAAAAAAGGGTTTGCTGGGTGTGGTGGCGCACGCCTTTAATCCCAGCCCTTGGAAGGCAGAGGCAGGCAGATTTCTGAGTTCGAGAAAAGAAAAGAAAAGAAAAGACAAGACAAGAAAAGAAAAGAAAAGAAGCACATCATAGGCATTTCCCCAGAAATAAGAGTACTGAATAAGCACCAGGAGTTGTAACTGTGCTACTTGTCATTGACTGATGAATACCAGGCTTTTGTTCACTTAGACACTCCATGGGGCAGATTTTTCAGGTGTCTTCTTCTTCTTCTTCTTCTTCTTCCTCTTCTTCTTCTTCTTCTTCTTCTTCTTCTTCTTCTTCTTCTTCTTCTTCTTCTTCTTCTTCTTCTTCTTCTTCTCCTTCTTTTTCTAGACAGGGTTTCTCTGTGTAGCCCTGGCTATCCTGGAACTCACTTTGTAGACCAGGCTGGCCTCGAACTCAGAAATCTGCCTGTCTCTGCCTCCCGAGTACTCGGATTAAAGGCAGGTGCTCTCTTATCACAACAAAAAGTAGAATCCAAGTTCTTAATGGGGAAGAATTTTGGAGGTTGCTAAGAAAGCCTTCCCTACTGGTAAAGATCCCCCAGAAGAAGACATGTTGAGATAAGCAAGAGTGGGGTGAACTAAATTGACAAACAGTTTAATTGGCAATCATATCAATGACTTCAGCAACTCCTTCTCAATTGCTTTTAACCATAACTGTGTACCTCAGAGAGGACTTAGGGAGTAGTGAAAAAATGTATGGTCGTATGAATAATGGGTACACGCCAGTTCTTACCCTTATGTATATGTCCTCTCTTCATATTGGTTCACACACACAAAAGGAAGATATTTGCATAGCTCCCAGGGCAAGCAGGCAAGGCTACTCAGGGCAATTATCTGTCTACAAAGTTCTGACCTTCCAGCTCAGCATAGAATCTTGTTGAGTTGACTGACATCACTGCACACTAGGATCTCATGCTAACATGGACTGGTTGGGAAGTTCTGACTTTAGAAGGCAATACAATGGAAATTCACAGTATGGACAGAGTAGAGTCCAAAGCAAGACAAAAGCTTCAGTACAAATCATAATCCCAAACTAAGCATGAGCCTAGTTTTAAAACTTTCAATTTCCAAATCTTAAAATAAACATACATATAAGCATAAAACATGGATATATGTTATGTAAGTACTTAAAACTAATGGGCAATTATAAATAAAAAGTAAGTAAATGCTACTTTAACTCATTATAAAATAATAGGGCAGGGTATTCTTTGTAGAGTAATAAATATCTGTAACTTATACATGCATGCCCACACACGTTTATTTCTTGTTCATGTAAATGCTAACATAGAAGATTGGTCCCTCTCCATCCTACACAAAACATTCTAGAATCCAAGCCCCCAAAGCACAAGGAGATGAGAGAAATGAATAAGACTGGAGGGAACTGTGGGGGTAATTCTAACTTACCCTAGCCCAGAAATGAACATATTTTTGTAGGGAACAGAATCACTGCACATCTAGCAGCAAACTAGACGGGATCACAGCAGAACATAAATAACTGATGGGCAGAATTTCTCTCTCACTTCAACCTGTTTACTTGACCTTTAGAGATATATTTGTGCTTATTTCCATACAAATTTCTGTTACTTTTCTCTTAACAAATTACGTGTCAAACCAGCATTCAACAGGTGTGATAAAGGCAAAATACAACAGGATCCATAGTTACTAATGCTCAAAGCGGTTATTAGAGTGGATATCACGGTCTCAGACTACCACTACCTAGAATGACATCTGGGCGATTTTACTGATCTTTATGAAGATCATGTCCAAGTCTTGCACAGTCTTATTTCTTAATCTTGAATTCATATTACTTTTCCTCTGGCCTATTTGTGTTTGCAAAGCATCATCATAATATTTTCCATAACACACCACCAATAGTTTGCTTTTTCCTGAAAGTGTGGTTTATAACATTAGCACCCTCTAAAGCCAGCATTGAACATTCATCCCTTTCCTGTCCTGATGCTGTGACATTGAATCTTGTTCAGTTTTTGCCATATCTATCTCGGTGGCTTACTTTTGCAAGGTGAAATGGCGAGAAATGATTGGCTACTTCAACCCATCCTCGAGTCTAAGATAACAGAATCTGTACTCCATTGAATATAATATTCCTTGCGGATCAAAGATCTAAACTTCTTAGAGATCACATGGGGCTGTACATAAGTCTTAGTTTCTACAAAGTTCAAAACTCAGGCTACAGCCATGAAATTAGCTGAACCACTGCAGCAGGGCTTTGCTACTTCAAAGAGGATTGGGAAATGGTGTGAGCACAGCTAATTAAGCCATGTGTGAAATGAGACTGGAGGGTTGAATTCTTATCTATTTTCTCAATGCAAATGTTAGGAATGCAACATTTCTATAGGAAGATAAGAGGCAATGGGCCCCAGAGGCAGAAGACATTAATGGAGATATTCTTTCTCATGGTTCAGAGATAAACAGACTAAATCTAAGGGCAACATGTATTAAAAGGACAGGCTTCTTTAGTCTGTTTTCTGTCAGTTCTCGTAATGTAGGGGTATAATGATTTGCTTGATGGTAATATACCTATGAGGCCCCCATTTCTCACTTAAAAGGATTCCAGAACATTTTTTTTTCACTCCTGGAAAACTGCTAAAATCTTGACATTCTATTAAAAAGACAAAGAAAACCCCAAACAAATATTCTTTAATTCTAAAAATTGAGAGTCTCTCACCCACCCAACCCCACCCCCCCCAAAAAAAAAGCAGTAGAGGAGGAAATCCATCTTACATGTATAGAAGAAGCAGAAGAACGTTTTTACTCCTAGGCTTCTCCCAGGAGCACCTGAAGCATCACTTCCTAAGTTCCTATGTATTCATCCATGTCCTGTACCACCACCCAGGATATACAATCACAATCTCTGTGATAGCCACTGCACAATATGATCCCATGCCCTTTTCTCTATACTTTCTTTCCCTTTGCTGATCTTAAGCCTCAGTTTTACACATGACTGTATGAATGCTCTTGCTTGGCCTACCAGTCATCCAACTGTGGACGAAGATCTGTGGGAATCTGAGTGTTTAGGATTTCTGTTTACATTTATAGACATCCATGAAACTGGCCCAGTGACTGTCTGTACATATGGCATTTTAAAGTATATTCAAGTTATTTCAAGACATTCTTTCTCCTACCCCTATAGATTCCTAGAGAAAAAAAAAACAAAAAAACAAAGACAAAACCAAAAACAACCTTCAAAACTGAACAGGCTCTACTCAGTGAGTATAAGTACCCAGAGACCAAACAAATAATGACTTTGGAGCTCTGTCTGTTCAAGTAATGAAACTGAATGTCAGTTGCAGATTTAAACTCTGCCTGGTTTGATTCTATAATTGACAAATTGTCTTTTGTTTGTTTGTTTTTCGAGACAGGGTTTCTCTGTGTAGCCCTGGCTGTTCTGGAACTCACTTTGTAGACCAGGCTGGTCTCGAACTCAGAAATCTGCCTGCCTCTGCCTCCCGAGTGCTGGGATTAAAGGCATGCGCCACCATGCCCGTCTTTATTTTAATTTTATTGGACTAAAGATTCATAAGGGATGCAGACCAGCTCTTCTCTATCTCTGCTCTCTCTTTCCCAAACAAAAAGTGAACACACAAATATAAGCAATTCTCTAGGCTTCTGACAGCTTATTTAATTTCTCCCCATGACATAATTATTAGTGACAAAAGTCCACTGAATGAACTTAACTTCTCCAGTAAAGATTAGTCAAGGTGGTGTTTTTATTTGTTTGTTTGTTTTATTTTGGGGCTTATTTTTGAGGTTTTTGCTGTTGAAGTTTTAGTGGTTTTGTTGATGACATTCTCCTGGTTGAAACATTTGCCACTTGTGGCAGGGTGTGTTCTAGAAGCTCAGCTACCAGTGTATTTTCTCATGCATCTAAAAGATATTTCCTCAGCAGACAGTGCTGCTCTGAACACAAAATCCTCAAGTTCCCATTTTTCCTTTCCCGAGAGAAGAACTGTGTCTCACACACATTAAACCATTTGTTTGGGATGTAACTGCAGAGAAGAGGTGAAGACAGAAGTAAAATGAAGTCCCTAGACCATCAGGCCGCACTTATCTCTGTGCCTTTGATGAAAGCACATTGTATTATATTGGGGTGAAGAAGGAAAAGGATGAATATTTTTTCTACCACACACTGATACCCACATTCAGGGAACTGGATCTGTTAAACCTTTTGTTCTACTTGCTTATTTAAATAACTTTCCAATCTTACAAAAAAAAAAAAAACAAAAAAAAAAAAAACAAAAAACTCAGGCACAGCATTTTCAACATACAAATTCTGGAATAAACTATTAAAATAAGAGATGGGAACTCTAATGCTCATAAGAAATATGGCTCTGTACAAATCCTTCATGATTTATTCAATGCAAATATACACACATCGACATGTCACTAAAAGCGGTCTCTTATTAACTTGTTCTTCTTTCCTCATATTTTATGAACATCTGTCAATTTAACTAAATATTAGCCTAAAATATTAAATAACAGTCTTCTAAAAAATCACTTTGCTGTACATGATCTATATTTATCATGCCAGGAAACTTAATCTTACCTTTCACTTCTTCTATATGAAGATATGATAATAGCAACAGCCATGATGGATCTCTCTGCCTGCCACTTGAGTATATTTCAGTCGATCTGATAATATTGGACGCTTTTCTTCTTTTCAAATAAAAATGCTTATGAGAAACCAGAATAAGCGCCCCTGTAACTAAATGTTTGCTGCTCTCACAATCAATTCTACAAGATAATACTTCATAATGGACTTGTTTGGTTAAATTCAGAGGTAGTTTAAAAGCTTTCAATACAACCCTTCAAATTTCCAGTTAAGGAGATAAGAGCAGTTTCTGACCCTACCAGAAGAAGCCGATAGAAATAAGTGTCTTCTTGAATAGTTGCCAGTAAACAAAGGAATTTTAATTTACTCTGATATCTACCGCTACTCTTGACCATCTTTGGCACAGCTTTTAATTCGTTCTAGTGTTAATGGGAAATAAGAAGAAAAGGTCTTTCATCCTCTATAATGGTGTCAGTGGTAGCTTTCTTTCTACAAGATTTCAGAACAGCTTCAAAATTTGAGCATTCCCACAGTTCCTGATGAGAATGCCCTCATCCCTAGTTAGTGAAACTTCCCCTCATACCTCAAAACTTACCCATACTTAAATACTGACAGAGTTATTTTCATTACCACGCTTAGATAATTCTGTACTGTGGTTTGAATGAATTTTCCCACTATTTAAACCATTGTTTCTGGCATGGCAATATTGAGACTTTTAAGACATGCTTTGATCATGCGGGCTATGTGTTTCGGAGTGGAGGAAAGTTGTCCTCTAGGGATGAAGTAACTGGTCTGACAGTGGGCGCCACACTGCTTCTTCTCTCGTCTTCTTTGCCATTGCTTCATGTCACAATCACTGCTCTGTTATGAAGCAGCACAAAGGTCTCATTAGATGACAAGCCCCTTGGTATTAGCATTCCCTGCCTTTAAAGGCAAAAACTAATAAATTTCTGTTCACTATAGTGAGCTAATAATCTGTAGTAGTCTCCTACAACACCACAAAGGCTGTGTTTATATTCGCATTGATTTCGCTGCCTAGATACTATAGAGTGCTTGTCATTAAGAACCCCTGAGTAGCCCTGTTTGCTGCTTTTCCAGCATTCTTAGCTATACATTGTTATATGTCTTCATTTCCTCAGTTTATTGTCTGTCTCCCTCATTAGATTCTAATGAGGACAGCTGGTCCATGGGCAAAGTCAAGTGCCTATCCCTGTATCTGACAAGTACATGCCAGGCTCCTAATAGATATTTGATGCTAGCTAAGTTGGAGGAACATATTCATTTAGCATGGGAAGGATCTGTACCCACCCCCAGTTTTGATGACTGCAAGAACAGGAACAGACTCCAGGGCTACTCATACTAACATTTTATACCATGAAGAGTGCACTTAGACAAATTCAATTTTTTTTTCTCTTATGAACTGGGTTAAGAGACCCCAAGGACCAAGATATCTATTGTGACCATTTAATACATTCTCTTTATCTAGAAGTGGGGCTGTATCCCAGTGTTAGAGCCTTGCTTGTATAGCATCCTGGATTGGATCATGAGCACTACTAATGGTAGGCTCCTAATAGATATTTGATGCTGGTTACAGTGGAGGAGCACACACATTTACCACATTAAATTAATTATTGTTTCTCCCAAATTTCTAAAACAAAATATTGTGGCTTCAGGAATGCTCCTATCAATGTGTAATCTTTGTTCTCCCTGCACTTAAAATACAAGTTGTTGGTTTTTTTTTTTTCCTTTTTTTTTCCCTATGGGTAAAAAAAAAATAACTTAATAGTTCAAAAATTAACTGTATCATCCAATCTTCCCCTTCCCTGCCCATTAATGATACACATAGTTTAACTCTTTAATTTTGCATGCTTCTGAGCAACCTACTTAAGTAAAAGGGTAGGTAGAAAATGCTGTGGGTGGGTAGGGGAGCAGGGGTGGGGGGTGGGGTATAGGGAACTTTCAGGATAGCATTTGAAATGTAAATAAAGAAAATAATAATAATAAAAAAATGCTGTGCAGTTTTATTTCCCACTCAAGCAGAGACTCATTGGCCATGTCTGGTCTACCAACCTCACAATGTAGCATCACAATAACTCAGTACACGAGCAGTGTGTATAGGTGGGAGATAGAAGTTAGGGACCCTTAGGTGAATTAATAGAGCCCAGCAATCAACCCTGGATTTTTCCCCTTTTACAGTCGACACAATGCTAACAGGAAGATGAGTATTACACACCAAGACCAGCACATTGAAACCTGGCCTGGTAGATTCTTTTACTGACAGGCAAGTGGAATAATATATCAGACTGAGTGGATTGATTCATTTGTGGGAATAATGTGCTGTCATCATGGTAAATAACTGCCAGAATTAGTCAGTGGTAGCTAAAGGAAACCTAAGTTTCTTGGTGGTTTAGTGTCAGGAAGAATGAAGGGAATTTCCTTATGCAGCATGCCAATTACAGGGAAGGTCATGTGTTACACCCTGCCTCCACTCGGGTAGAGAATAAAAGGTAGTTCGTGCACATTCTTACATTATACCTATTACAGTATGTTATTGAACACATGTATGTGAGCTACATTCATTAGACAATTGTTTTAAAATTGCCTAGCAACAATAAAAGTGGTATCCAGGAGTTCTGTTTGCAATGAGATCCATTCTGATAATACTTTTTCTTGAAATTAGCTTTTCAACAGTTAAAATCCAGAACCTACATCTAACTTTTATCCCTTTATTATCACTTAACATCATCTTTATCCACTTTAGGGTTTCTCAAAAGTGACTTCTCCCTCAGAAAAAATCAGATCCACTCAGAGTTTTCCTATTAAAAATCTGTATTTTTAGTAGAGAATGAACAAAGATTCTTTGGTGCTAGAAGGAGTCCTTAAGTCACACTTGTTGTCTTAGAAATTTGGGAGAGATAATATTTAGTGATGGTGTCTCTCTTCTGCTCCTGGTTTCTCAGTGTATTATAAGTACCAAAGGAATCTGTAGGCCAGGTCTACTGGAAACATCACATCTGGTTTTAGATCTTTGTTTTCATAGGCAGAAGGAACAGGCCTCAACTCTACAAGGTATCTGCAAGACAGTTTTGTGAAGACCATTCTTATCACCAGTGATTTAGATGTACAGCTATCCAGTACTGGTTTCCCAGCCAGCTTCACTAAAAAAAAAAAAAAAACAGCCTCACATCAGAAAAACAGAAGAAGCAACCACTGCAAGGTTGCCCTTGAGAGCATACCGAATACTAATGTGACTATAGCACATGTATTAGTAAAGTACTACCACATAAATAGATTGTAAAAGAAAGAGAGAATAAGATTCCATAGCTTGGGTAACAGCATTGTAACTGTCTTGTGTCTAAAAGAGGTTCTTGTGAAATTATAGACACATCTAGCCTCTTTTGGCCCTTAATTTACAATTCAATTCTGCTTCTCCCTTTAATTATCAAAATCAGGTTAAAACAAATTGGAATGTTAGGCCTTTGATTTCTGATAATTCTGTATTCTTTTCCCTTTTCCTACCATCTCTCTTTTCATTTAGACAATAACGCAGTTCTTGAAATGCTGGCTTGCAGCAGGAATATTCACATGCAGCATCCGCTGTTGATCTCTGAAATCCTGAGCCAGGAAGACCATTTTTTTTCTTTCATAGGAGTCAAAGGGAGGCGTTTAACTTATATGGTAATTGGAACCGATTTTTTTCCTTCCATCACTACATTTTCTGGAAATTGGCTCCTTAGACAGCATGGTGGACAGAATCAATTAAAATCTTCCCAAACAAAGCTGGGCTTATCTGTTTTATATGCAAACATAGCACTAGTCAAGCTGAGACCCTATTAAAACTCTGCTCCTGAAGGTAACAACTCTCCACATGAGAATGAGGAAATTCTTGGCTATTAGTCAGCAACATATTTTTTTTTTATTTTGAACTTACTGAAAAATAGCTGTATTGGGGCTATTGAGAACCATGTGGCCACCTGAAAATTTCATTTAGGAGATGGCAAGAGATCAGAAAATAAAATCTTAATTTCAGAGTTGAGCGAAAGTTGACTCAACAAGTTCTCACATTGTAAACACAATGATGCATTCCATCCCCAAGCTCCAATTGAAATCTGACAATCTGGTGTTTGAGAAATGGTTTCTAGGCTATTCAGCTAGGAGGAAGGCAGACAGGCAAGGAAGGAAGGAATTAGGCAGGAAAGAGGTGAGAAGTGAGTAAGTTCATTGTTTGGCTGTCAGAATTTCTCTGTTGGCAAATAGGCCAATAGACATTGTAGAATTACACGTGGGACGTGGCACAATAGTTTTATTTTGATGATGCTGATAAAGGTTTTGAGATCTAACTGAAATTACATAACTCAGGTAGTATTAGGCTTCAGAAAGTATAGTAGTTCTCTAAGTAGTTTGAAGAAGGTAAGATAACTGAAAACTCCTTCCCCACCTCAACCCCTAAACCCCTACCTACACCCTTATGGAGCAGCTAGGAAAGAAACAGTTTCAGAAGGATGGTGAATATCTCCCTATGGCTGGAGGGTATCACAGCATCCTTGGGAGAAAGACAGTTCACTAGAGTACTAACAGTATTAACAGACAATGTTGAGCTGTCTTGTGGGTGCTGGTAAATAAACCTGGGACCTCAGAAGAAACAATGAAAAGTGAAGATTCAGTGAGCTGGCAAAGTGTGGAAGCATATACCTTAATTCATGGTCTCCATTAGAAGGTGCTGGTAAGGAGTCATTTGTAATGAGGTCCAAGAGGAAAATCTTTTAAGAATATTCTAACGACAAAATGCTAGACTCAGATGAAATAATGAAAAATAAAACGTAAGTAAAAGAAAATGGGTACAGATGATTAGAAAGACCAACATAGGCCATAAGGTTTATAATTCTCCTAAATGATCTCCATTAGTATTCAATTATCTCAGTACTGTCTATCTACCAAGTAGCTTCTTCCATCTATCAATTTATATGTCTATGTAACTGAAGAAACTGATGTAAAGTTTGTAGGTCAGATAAAAACATCAAAAAAGCTGAAAGGGGAGTGATAAGAGAAAATTTGCTGTGTCAGATTTTGAGACTATTTGGCATATTAAAAAATTAAAAAAGTAGAAAATAGGTGTGGACAGAGACATTGAATAAAGTCCAAGTTCAGAAAGGAACATAAACTGCTATAAATGAGACTGAAAGGGAAACAGTGACATAAGCATTGCTTCTAGAATAACTAGGTGGCAGGACACCTTGAAATAAAGTTGCATAAATACCTTACATTCTGTATAGAGATAAATTCCACATTACTGCTTAGAAAACTGTAAGGAATTAAAAACAAAGGTGTGCAAGAGAAAGTAAAATAGTGGCTTAAAGTTGTAGAATATGAAAACTCTCTTTTTGAACTCAGTGTAAAAATACAAAGAAAACCAAAAGTTGATGAATTCAATCTTATGAAACTACAACTGGAGAGGCAATGGCTCTGAGGAAAATCACAAAGCAAGGAAAAATAGTAAGAGCAACTTAGAAAAAGAACCCTGGGTGAATAAGAAGGAATTTGTAACCAACAACATGAGAGTCAATCATCTTAAGTAGCATAAAAGAAGAAGAAAAAGAAGGAGAAGGAAGAGGAGGAGAAGGAGGAGGAAGAAGAGGAGGACGAAGAGGAGAAGGATAAATAAAGATCCTAAACAAACATAACAAAACACCAAAATCAACAAAGAAAAACCAACCATTATAAACAACAAAAATAACACAATGGAGCATGTGTCCTTGTTATATGTTGGAGAATCTTTTGAGTATACGCCCAGGAGTGGTAAATCTGGGTTCTCAGGTAGTACTATGTCCAATTTTCTGAGGAAGCACCAGACTGATTTCCAGAGTGCTTGATACCAGGTTGCAATCCCACCAACAATGGAGGTGTGTTCCTCTTTCTCCACATTCTCCTCAGCATCTGCTGTCACCTGAGTTTTTAATCTTAGCCATTCTGACTGGTGTGAGGCAGAGAAGCTGGAAAGAACTCAGATGTCATTCAACAAAAGAATGGATACAGAAAATGTGGTACATTTACACAATGGAGTACTACTCAGCTATTAAAAACAATGGCTTCATGAAGTTCTTAGGCAAATGGATGGAACTAGAAAATATCATCCCGAGTGATGTAACCCAATCACAAAAGAACACACATGGTATGCACTCACTGATAAGTGGATATTAGCCCAGAACATTAGATCAGAATATCCCAAATACAACTCATAGACCTCATGAAACTCAAGAAGAAGGAAGACCAAAGTGTGGGTGCTTCAATCCTTCATAGAAGGGGGAACAAAATACTCAAGGGAGGAAATACGGAGACAAAGTGTGGAGCAGAGACTGTAGGAAAGGCCATTGAGAGACTGCCCATCTGGGGATCCAGCCCATATAAAGTCATCAAATGCAGACACTATTGTTGATGCCAAGAAGTGCTTGCTGACCAGAGCCTGATATAACTTTCTCCCAAGTGGCGCTGCTAGAGCCTGACAAATACAGAGGTGAATGCGTGCAGCCAACTTTTGAACTGAGCATGGGGTCCCTAATGGAGGAGTTAGAAAAAGGCCTGAAGGAGCTGTAGGGGTTTGCAACCCCATAGGAAGAACAACAATATCAATCAACCAGAACCCCCAGAGCTCCCAGGGACTGAACTACTATCCAAGTACACATGGAGGGACCCATATATAGCAGAGAATGGCCTTGTTGGGCATCAATGGGAGGAGAGGCCATTAGTCCAGTGAAAGTTCAATGTCCCAGTGTAGGGGAATGTGAGTATGGGTAGGTGGGAGTTGGTAGGTGGGTGGAGGAGCACCCTCATAGAAGCAGGGGGAGTGGGAGTGGGATAGGGGGCTTCCAGGGGGTACTGGGAAAGAGGATAACATTTGAAACACAAATAAAGAAAATATCCAAAAAAGCAGATTGTAAAAACAAACAAACAAAAACAAAAGCAAACAAACAAACAAAACAAAAAACGGAAACCAGTATAAAAATGGGGCAATAAACCAGTATTTAAATGAGGAAAATGTATTAATATTCAATTCCAAAGTCTGTAGAGATGTTGTGTATGCAAATAAAAAGATGTATGGCTTTGCTCACAATGAAAACAAGAAGTGTGAAACTCAATTGAATGTTCATTTTCATGTATTTGATTGATACACTTCCAAGCCATTGACAGCAGGGACTGTAGGTGAGAGATGGAGAGGTGTTTTCATTCACTGCAGGTTGTCTGAATTTGTGTACTTACCAAGGTCGACTTGGCCGTATTAAAACTACACATGCGAATATCTCTTAAACAAGTGATGCTACTTCCCACACACATTCTCAGAAGCACACAGAAAATAAGAGTCCTGGGAGTTTAACTGCTGTATCACAACAGCAAATAGTAAAGAAATGGTTCAATCGAGTAAGTTCATGCAGTGACAGGACCAAAGACTATGGAAGCTGTCTCTGCTCTGAGACATGTAAAGAACTAAAATCATTTGCAGATGCTGCAATGAATGTCTAGTATGCAGACAGCACAACAGAACCAGGATCGGAGACAACACAGTTGCAATTTTTCTTAAGTGTATCAGAATACTCTGGAAAAACACAAAACTACTTAACTAGATGGTTTCTTGCTGAAATAAATGACAGAAATCGGAGGAAGCACTTATTGCTGTTTTTTTTTTTTTTTTTTCTCTTGTAACTATATTACCTGTTCACATTTTTAAAGAATTAAATTGAATAGGAACATTAGAAACCTCCCATTGGTTTACCTAGGAGGAGAGAGAATTCTAAGAACTGAACAATGTTAACCAAAGTGGGTAGACATCAATTTCCTGCAGGGTCGCTCTCTATCCTCCCCCCCATTACTTGAACAATCAGTGGAATTGGGGTTTTTAAGCAATATTTGAACACTTTCTTGCAACTGTAGACTTCTCAATTGATTCCATTGTCTGCATTCTCTCTGCCCAGGATAGTGTTGGGGCGGCTGGGAAATAAGCAGCACTAACTGGCTACAAGCTGGAGGCCTTTAACCCTAGTGGCTCATTGCCATTTGTTATAAACTCGAGAAGCCTGGTGGCTTTTGTGTTGTAGGAGCAGGCCAGCTGGCCCAGTCACATCCTGGAGGCCAGCCTTCATTGGATGAACCACTAATGACTTAATTGATCTGCAAAGACCTAAGCTTTGTAGTGTCCCCAGAGGAAAAGAGCCAGAAGCCTGGCTCAGTTGGAGTTCTGAGATGTCTGCAAATTCAAGTAAGACCCTTTCTCCTGGGCAAGTTTAGCTGAAAAGGTCACAATCTACAAGCCAGACTCTTCTCCCTGGTGGCTTTTTTTTTTTTTTTTTTTTTTAATTTCTTTCATTGCATCAAATGTTTTTAGATGGCTTTTTTTTTTTTTTTTTTTTTTAACTTTAAGCCAAGCTCTCTTTTGCCCAAATGTAGGTATTGAGTTTGTCAGCCTTGATTTAAACACAGAAATCCCATAGAAGGGAAGAGGGTACCTCTTAGGATAGTTCATGCATTTAATGCCAGGATAAATACTGCTACATACTTCCATCCATACTTTCCCCAGAAAGTTAGAGCAGAATTGCTCACTCATCTGTCAAAGTGTCACCATCCATTAACAGCAAAAGAGCCATTTCTTTTTCAAACTTGGCACACAAAAGGTACTTTTCAATGGGAAAGAAAACTTGGTATTATTTTATAAAATAAAATAGTTTTTTAAAGTAAAAATAAACCAGGAGGAGGGGGGATAAGAAGATTGAAGAGAGGGAAAGAAGAGGCGATCAGGGGTATGCACATATAAGAAATTAGGTCTTAATGATGAGGATGCTCTGATGGGTTCTGATGGGGTTGGAGTCACTTGTCCTTGTTCTTATCCACTGCCACCACCACCACCAACCGCCTGAAACAGCTTATATCCTGTGACTTATGGTAGAAATATAAGAAGGCACCAAATTGAAGCCACTTTGAATAAGACTTCCATTTTGAATAGGGGGTCAAATAAAGTTTAAGTTCCAAAGACCTTCCTGGGTAACTGACATCCTGCGTGGTGGAGAGAGATATGTAGGTAGATAACTGATATCCTGGTTGGCAAGTAGAGGCATGACAGTCAGGCAAGGTGCTCTGCTACAGCTGAGTAAACCAGCCAGTGAGAACAGGATAAATGTGCCTCATAGGGAAATGTTCCCATGAAAGTCCCCCATCCTTGAGTCCTGTTTGGTGGGAAAGTGTAACTACAACTTGGCACAGATATTTGTGGTTTTGGGGGGCTTAAAAATTCTACAGGATTCTGGCTTGAGGGTTTTAGTTTAGCTCTCAGGTTCGTTTTGCAGCCCTGAGCAATCACTAGCAGCTTGACTACACAACATTTTTCTTTTCTGCATTGACCTGATGTTTGAGTTGTGTTGTTCTGAGAGGACCCACAACTGGAACATATTAGCCTGTCCTCCTTAGTCCTATATGGAACAATTCAGAAAGACTCTCATTCTGAATGAAGAATCAAACTTTGAATGTGTTAATCTCTGCCCGGAGTTCAGAGTGACCAGCTATAGAACTAAGATTCTTGATTTTTGTTCCAGTGCCTTGCTCTCAACAAAGATATGTGAAGAAAAAAAGCATCTTCTCAGATTTTCATATCTGTTGATGACTCTGCAACCAATTCCCTGAAAATATCAGATTATGGTATACAGAAGTGTACATATGTGTACATATATATGCCTATTTGTCTGTCTGTCTACATCTGTCTATCATCTATCTACCTATCTATACATTATTTATTTTTCTTATTTGTCTCTCCTGTGAGAAAAATATTTGTGTGAAACAGATTTTGGGATATATTAACTCTTGATCTTTGTTCTGTATTATTTTGCAGTAATTTGCTCTATGCATTACTTCCTGTTTTTTAATTGTCCATCAGAATATCAATACTAATTAATTTTCTTATGATGTTTCACCTTTCAAGCGTCACTAGCTACAGAAGCATCCATAGATGCAGCCACAAACAATTCTGGCTAAGCAGAAGATCAAATGAGCCTGGGGAAATTTCATCCACCCTCCCATGATCCGGTGACAAGAATGTTAACAGAAGAGCCATTAGTGCCATATAACCTCTGTCTTTTAACATTTGCAAATTACAGATTCACATCCTTGCTCTGATTAGCTCCTGAAGTGCGGATCGAGAACTTGTAATTACGCACCACAGTCCACTCTCCTGACAAACTGACATTACAATATGTATCCCAGCCCATATAGCTTCAGAAGATAAAAGTACCATTGAATGAAATTGGTTCATTTGGAGCCACTTGCATTAATAGAATGTGTCATTTACATTGCAGAACTGGTTTTTTTGTCTTTTATTCACCTTTTATTCACAGCTGTGTGCAGCCTCCTGTGCTGAGGACAGATTATCCCCCGGGTGTACCAGGGAGAACAATTGATCTCTTCAGGAACTCATGGCAAAGGGTAGATTAGTGAATGGTAAATGTCCTCGCTGTTAGACAATCTGAATTCATGTTCTAAATGTGACACTAGTTCTTTGGATAGTATTGCACGGCATTTCTCTCAACTACGTACATGAAAGGTGCACCTGTCTGAAGCCCCTGATCATTATACCTGTCATTATAAGGCAAAAAACACAGTATAGTCCAAGAAAAATATTTGGTTACAAAACTCATATTTATTATTATTATTAAATCTTTTTCTTTTTTACAGTCCATTCATTATCCCCCTCCCAGTACACCCTCTGACTGTTCCTCATCCCATACCACTTCTCCAGTAGAAAGACAGGGCATCAAGTGGAGGGATATGGTTGCCATCCCACAGTCAAAAGCTCTAATCAAGAATCGTTCCTGTCTAAAAGAACTGCAGGGACAAAAATGGAGAAGAGCCTGAGGGAAAGGAGGTCCAGTGACAAGCCCAACTTGGGATCCAACTCAAAAGATCATATTCTCACATGTTAAGCACCTCAGAAAGATATGTAGTACATATCTTTCTTAGGGATTGTTGCCTTCTCTTCTTCATGTACCATTCCCAGAGTGCCCAACAAACCTAACTAATTCATTTTTACTTCTCCTTGTGCCTCATATTAATTTCATCTCCTACTAGCAATATATCTGCTAATTTTATCTATTGCCATAGTTCTTTTTGTTATGTTGTTTTTGTTGTTATTGTTGTTGTTGTTGTCAATGATGATGGTAAGTTATTTTGTGAAATTTTATAAGATTTTTACAGACTTATATAAGTTAACATTTCCCTAATTTTCTTTGTAAAAGTGGATAGGTGTATTGTCACACAGTAATGATTGTGAGATCTTGTCTCTGATTTTTTGGGTTTTCATTCTAGAGAAGACAGAGGGTTGAACAAATGATGGTGGACTCTGATGTAAAATGATGGAATTTGGGAGAACACAAATGGATTAAAGTAAGCATATTTAGCAGGTCATTCAATGTGGTGGACATATTGCAGGCTTTGCTTCAATGCCATCATTCTTTTGTGGCCAATTTGTCAATATTGAAATCAATAAATTTCAGTGTAAAGGACACTGCTTACATTTTGTGTAAGTGCTTACTGAATGATTACAAAAAGGCATTTCATTGTGGTTTTGAACTGAAGTTTCAACATTGATATGTCTCTTAAATGAAAATAGTCTATTTTCACACTTTTATAATAAGAATGACAGATAACATTTTATACAGTGCTAGTTCTGGGTGGGCACAGTGCTGGGTATAAAGTACTCCATCTCCTCAGTGTTCACATCCAAGGTAGTTCTTGTAACTTCCCCATGTAGTCAACTGGAAACCATGTGCCTGTTAGATAAGGCAAATTTCCCGAAGTGGTATGGTGACATTTGCTAAGAAGTCACTATGCAGTCTCCACATCCTTGCCCACTGTTGGTTTTTCTTCTGTTAAGTGATATTTGAAAAAGCTATTTGTTATAAGGCTCATCCTTGGATGATTTAAAAACTTCTATAAATGCAAAATATTGGTTGAATATCTTTTAGAGAATAATTTATTCAGCTTCCAATCAGAGGGAGAACAGAATTTTGAGCATTGTACAACTGTAGTATATGTTCAATACTGACTTAACAGAGGAGGTTCAACAATAGGTGGAGACAAGTTCATGAATTTACCATGGAGACTCCCTTGGGAGAGAGGAACATTGCAGTTTAGAAACATAGTGATATATGAATGTCTGTGAACCGTTGTTCCCAGAAGCTGTATAGGTACCAAAATCATAGGATGCTCATGTCAAGGATGTGGAATATAACATATGCACACCCTCCAAAATCAATGAAATTGTCTCTATTCATTACAATACCTAATATACTCTGCAGAATTCACGAATAATTGTTGTGTAGTACTGTTTAAAGAATAGTAACAAAGAAGTTTGAATATATTCAATACAAAAAATTTTGAATAACAATAATGTTCTCCATATATTTATTTTATATTTAATGTTTAACTAATATAGTTAAACTTTTAGAAAGTCATTTAATATTATGTAAATTGATTTAATTATTTAAAATATACTATATTATAAAGACTGATAATATTTTATATTATTGATTTTTTTTTCCTTTTCCTTTTGATGCTGGGAAGTAAAGCCAGAACCGTTTATATACTTATTGAACACTATTATGCCACAACCCTAGCTACCTAATTTTTCCTGTTGGTGATTAGTTAACTCCATGAACATAAAGTACACAATATGGAAGTCTGCAAGTCCAAGCTCATGAATTCAAAGGAAACCCAGAGTGAACAGCTTCACACTTGCACACAGTTGGGGGAAGATCACTGTTGGGAGAGCCACAGTTAAGAATCCCACGGTATATTGCATCTCAAAACCTGCCAATACAACACAGCCTAACCACTGCATGCTCACACCAGACAGATTTAATACTCTGTCCGCCTGGCTCTTCTGTGCTCAGTGCTTTTCCTGATGTGAAGGTAGGGATGCTCTTATGCCTCTTTTTGTATCCACAGAAAACTATTCCCACAGGGTTTCCCTTAAAGTCATGCTGGGGACTCACATCTTTAATATTACTTTCACATCAGTCCTGGTAGCCTTTCCCCCACTATCTGCATTTGAGGTAGACCTCATCTGACTCTAACAAACTTCCCTGAGGTAGAGCTAGTCCATCATTCTATTCACTGTTATCTTTTGGTTCTTTGTCCAATTTCTCCCTTTAAAAGGAATTATTAAGTCTTCCCTGAATCTAGAACCAAATGCCTTAAAGCTGAAATGGGACTTGTGCTAGAGCTAAGGTTAGCCTCAAGCAAGCATCAATCCTCCTACCTCTTTCTCCTAAGTGTCAGAATTACAAGCATGAGACACCACTATGAACAACCTGCTTTGATTAACTCAGGACTGAGCATCAGACATTGCTTGCTCTGCCTCTTGGGTTTCCCACAGGTCTCTAGAAAGATGAAGCAGGACTAGATACCCACCACTAGGGTTGGTGTATGTTTTTGATTAAGCTTAGTCTCCTACTCCCATGTCATGCTAGCCCGATACACAGTCTAAAAAAGCAAACTGGCAGGACACTGGAAGTGTTCCTGAGAAAAGAAAGACAAAATACTTTCAGGTGAATGAATGCATCAGGAACAGATGTTGGGGTCCTCTAAAGATGGAAATATCTCTCAAATTTATGTCTCTATTTACTTCCAGATGGTTTTAATCCCTGTAAATATTTACTGAAACATCATTATCGTACAACCAAAAAAAATACATGTAATTTATTTGTTAATTAAAAATAAAATTAAAATTTCCGTGTTCCAGACTCTTAAAAATCATAATTTAAAGCAAGCATCTAATCTGCCAGTGAATAAAAAATTAAATTATTTTATTTCTTTCAAAAAAAAAAAAAAAAAAAAAACCTTCTACAGGTCGGAATATATTCCAGCTCAGTCTTCCATTTCTCCGTTAGTATATAGAACCTGTAGGTTCTGATCATTATCCACAAGGGCGACAGGGATCTTGTATATTTGTGTAACAGTGCCAAATGGGGGCTGCTGGAGCTTCCATCAGCAGCCTAATTCTAATGCCATATGGTATATCTGCAATCAGTTATTCAGTCATTCCTCAAATTCAACCCATCTCAGCTACTCCAAACCAGATCTACTCCTGCCAGAAGAAATCTTTGTCAATATTGTCTTACTGTCATTTAATTTGGGTCATGAAGAGTTATTTAGAAGATTTATTTTTCTAATAATGGGATGTGTTTGACCCAGTCAATGCAACTGGATTGTTGGTTCGGTGACAATTATGCGAAAAATAAGTACTGCCTATATGCCTGGGAACTACATTTTCAATAGGTACTGATAAGCACCCTTAATCTGACATCATAATAGGCATACAATGGATTCGTCTTCCTCTTTCATTTTTGTTTTTGAAAGTTATTGTTTTCTCACTTCTGGTTCTCAAGACCTTTAGTTCACCTAGAGATTTGAAACTTGATTTGAATTATGAGCTTTAAGACTTGGAAACAAGGAAGTTTATCATTTTTAGGTTTATTTTTAATTAACAAATAAAATTACATGTACTTATGGTTATACAATAATGATGTTTTATAAATATTTAAAATGACTGAATGATGAAGTAAAGCAAGGTAACAAAGCCATAACCATTCATGATTATTTTTGTGGCAAAACATTTTAAAATCTATTCATCTACTGATCTTGAAGTGAACAATGCCATATTATTTATTATAATCATGATTATAGTCTTGACTTTGGATAATTTCTCCAGGGAAGGAATTCAATTACCTGAAAATTTAATCAAACAAGCAATGGATCTAATGGTCAGAACACTGAGGTGATGATAAAACAGAAGTCTGGGGTTTTTTTCCCTTTTGATTAAAATTGCAGAGTAATGGGTATGTCTCCTGAAAGTGAGTTATCATTTTATAAAGAATAGATAGGATTCATTTCTTATTAAGATATCCCTAAATGACCATGAAGCTGATGTCATGGAAGTCATGGGATATTGCAGTGTGTAAGAGTAATAATGGTTATCGTAATAGCTTACATTTACAGAGGGAACACTGGGTACCAAGTCCAGCCTTGAATACTTCACATATGTTTCTTCATTAACACTTGCTGGCAGCCAGATGAATTATATAAGATTAGTTCCATATAATAGAGTATAAAGATGAAGTGTGGAGAGCTTTTTCATCACTTTGCTCAAAGTCACAAAGTTCCAAAGTGACATAAACCAAAAAGCAAGCTCAAACAGGGTTGACTTTAAATCCAGGGCTCTTAATTAATTCCTAAGAACAAGCGGATGACAAAGTATTTACTTATTTCAATGCTGTGTGACAAAAGATAAGAATCAAAAACCAAGTGATAATGGATGAGTCCAGGCACCCTAATTGTGGGAGAATGAGGAATCAGACAAGGGGTCAGACTTGCTTCGTTACTACTCTATAATACCATCTGCCTGCTGGTCTGCTACTTTTTGGAATGAAGCTCTGGGTGTCCTGTGCAGAAGGCATATTGTGCTTTACCACCAAACAAAGACTCAATCTTCCAATCCAATGATGCAGAGCACCCCTAGGGCATGGTGTGGAGTTCTAGCTGAATCAAGGTCAGCTAAAGTTGTTGAAGTCGCAGAAGTTGTGTAGTTGGGTACCAGAAGGATAAGGTCTGCCTAATTAGACGATCCTCATCTCTTATTGTATTAAAGGAAGAATGGCTGTGTCTATTCATAGAAACAGCCTGCCTCTCCTTCTAAGGTATTTGTGAGAGGAACTGTATTTTTAGCCCAGATTTTTTTTTTAAATTTCTATGTTTGTTTTCATCTTTTATTAAAAATAATTTTAGACAAACAGAAGTTGCAAAATAGCCCAAAGAGACACTCATAGCTTTCAACAACCCACAACTATTAAGTCATGCCAATGGTAAAGGTTATATGAAACTTGAAGATGGATTAGCTAATCTAGGAAGAAATGCTTTGGAAAAAGTTCACTGATTTCACAGAAGGCTCCTTTACTCTTTTATCGCCCTAGCACAGCACCATTTTCTTCTTCCTTCTGTGCTTCCCTGGCTGTTAAAGGACTGGACCAGCAGGAATGATTATCCTTGTATTTTTAGCTGTCCACAGGGACAGAAACTATCTTCAGAATTCGGTTTTCCTTTCTAGAAATATGACTCCTTCTATTAGAGCTCTTATATCCTTCAGTTTGATTCTCTGAACCTTTATATCTATAGGACTGCATCATAGATGTCCTGAAAGAATTAAGCACAGAAAGTCACGATTGGTACTTAAAAGACAGAGGTCAGGGCAGCCAGGAAAGAAGCCTTCTCTGCAGTGGGCATATAAATAAGCAGCCTAGATTTTCAGCCTTTCACTTTTCTGAAGATAGCAGAGAGAGAGAGAAAGCTAGGAAATAGAGATGTGCCTAATATCCACCTACCTTCAAAGTAAATGAGTCTCAAAAGCTAAAGATTCCCTCCAGAGTATGTCTTTAGACTTATCCCTGGAACAAATGTTGTGGGCTTCTCTTAAATGTCCACTGGCGGTGTTGACAGGGCTGGCTCCCTCAGCAAAGTGCTTGTGGTACAAACATGAAGACCTGAGTTCAGATCCAGAGAATCAACATAAAAGTCAGCTATTGTAGGCAGGCATCTGTAACCTAGCAAGACTGAGCAAGCATGTGAAGGATGTATTTGGTGAGAGTCCCTGCCTCAAAAAATAATGTGAAGATCCACAGAGGAAAAAAAAAAAACCCAGTGACAACTTCCTTCACTCCACATGCATGAATGTACACACACACACACACACACACACACACACACACACACACAAGCACACCACCACCAAAGATAAAGAAGCCAGTTAGAACTAGAAAGGAAAATTGTCAAATAGGGATATTAAGAAAAGAGGGAGAAAAAAAATGAATTCCACCAAAATTAAAAATAGGAGGAAAGGAAAAGATAATCTTAAATGATACAAGTTTAGAAAAACGTTGTAGTTTTAAATATGCCACATCATGGAAAACTTGAAGAAGTGAGACTGGCTTGTTCATAACAAGTCTGAAATGGTCTCATCTTTACCTGGCCCTTGATCTGACGCTGATTATGTGAGTTAAGATTAAATTTGTGAAGCTTAGAGAACATAGTTTCTGAGCACTTAGCTCATAAGTACGAACATTATCTTTCGCTCTTGGACAATAAGAACCGTCTTTCAGGTCTTCAGTTTTATGAAAAGTTGGATATTTAGGTAATCTAATGTTTCACTGGAAAATCCTCCTTTTTCAGTCAGTGTTGAATCTAAAGCTTTGGGCTTTGGGATGCTTATTTCCCAGTAAAATTCCTTTCCCTTGAGTGTGAGGAAGGCCTGTAACTAGCTCATCAGCAATATGACAAAGGTGTTGGGATGCCACACCTGTGACAATCTCACATTGTATAACACTCTGTCTTGTGAAGAATCTTGATTTAGAGTTGCTATTACTGAGTTTGAAAGTAAACACAAGCTGGCGTGAATTTGTGATTCTTCAAAGAACTGAGCCGTCAGAAGGAAACTGAATGTGTCAGCAAGTGGAGTGAATTTAGAAGCAGACCCTTCTTGACTCAAATCACTGGAAAAGACAATAGCCTTGACAGAGATCTTGATTCCCAGCCTTCATGGTCCCTAGCCACTCGGGTGAGTCCATAGTCCTACTTCACAGAAACCATGGGAAAATAAGGACATGTTGCTTCTGGACACTAGTTTTATGTTCATTTGCTATATAACAATAGAAAGCAAATAAACATACTAGATTCCAAATCTACTTGACCTCTGATGGGGAATAAGAATGTAATGGAGAATATATGCCCTGAACTCATTTATAACCTTTTTAAAAAGACCAAAAATAAACTAGAAATAACTTTAAAAGTATTGTCTGGTGGCATATAAGGCACATTCATTTTTGGAAGCATTATTTTCCAGGGCACTTACCACTCTGGATCTTTTCAGTGGTTCTAAACCTGCCTAATGTTGCCACCCTTTAATACAATATTTCATGTTGTGGTGAGCTCCAACCATACAACCATTTCTTTGCTAAAAATAACTAATTTGCAGGATCTCTGATAAACAACCCATAAGGTTGAGAACCATTGTTCTGTTTCAGACTTAAGGGAAAAAAGAACTTGGGAAAAACCACATACAAAAGCTTAGTAGGTACACATGGGAGAGGAAATGAAAAAAGTGAGAGACAGGGACAGAGAGAGCTCAGTCTAATTTCTTTTACTTGTGCCTTTTGAAAGAAGGAACAAAAATCTCTTTCTTGGTTAGAGCTATAACTATTTCAGAACTCTCAAAGGGGAGTGTCAAAACATCCCCAGGGCCATGTGCGAGAAAAAAAACACCCTACTCTGAAGGCCAGCCATCCCTGACCATGACAGGGCAGAAGAGAGCATGCATGATTCTACTACTTATGACACAATGCTACCTACCCACACTAAGCACAAATGGTGAATATTTCTGGTAAGAAGATTTGGAACAATAGCTTGCTTCTCCTTAGCATCCCTTCCAATTGTTCTCTCCACATCAAAAAAATAGACAGTCCTTGAGTTGATTAGGGCTCTCATGGAGTTCATAGATGAGTACTATTCACTGAAGGCATAAGACTCAGGTTTTACAGGGAAAGCCAAAGGAAGATGACAGTATACCTAGCTCTTTGCACGTAGTCCTAACTTCTAAGTAACATATTTGATTTTCTCTAAACATATTCCTAACAAACCTCAGCAGACCAATCAGATAAATGGAAAGGTAGAAGCCTTAATTCTACATTTCTTCCCTGACCAACCTGTATCACATTATGGTGGCTTTCAGTTGAACCCATGGACTCGGTAAACATTTTCAGGCACTGGCATATTCTAGAATGTTTTCTTTAGGGAGGAAATAGACTCAAAGCATCCAGTAAAAATCAAAATGGCGTCATGGAAAGAATATCGGGTAAAGAAGTAAGAGATTTAGTGAAATTCTCCAATTGACCATTTAAGTTTGGCAAGTGTCTCCAAGGTCTCTATTCTTTTAAGTTTATAACCACCAGGCTATAATGGATGTCTCTTCAATGGCCTTCTCACCATTTTAGAAATAATAATGCTGCTTTTTTTTTTTTTTCTGAACCTTATGCTTCTATCAAAATGAGCATGACCACTTGACACATCCTGATACTTCAGGCATAAGGTTGGTGGAGATTACATGGTGAGTTGTTTTGGATGACCTCATGCATCATATTTATCATGGCATTGGCAAATCAGAGAATGTCCAGGTGGTGTTATTCATTCAGGTAAATAGTAAAAAACAGAGTCTTCTTCACGGAATATCTCGCACGGCTCTTGAGCTCTTACAGCTTGACAAGCAGCTGCCAGTGGGAAACTCTGTACTTTTTAATTAATATTTTAGTTATAGTTAAAACAAAGAGAAAAAAAAAACAACTAGGTATAGCCCAGCCCAGAAAGAATGAGAAAGACATATAAACAACCCGCTGAATATTATTAGTACCATTTCGCTAAAGTTTGTTTGCTTGATGATTTGATTATTTAAGATAGGTGTTTGTTAAAAGCATGAATCCCTAAGCCTGTGAGAACTTTGATTTACTATACCCATGGCAAATCTTATCAAATACGTAGGTGAGTTTGATGATCTACCAAATACGTGTGTCAGTAGAAATCCTATCTCTTTATTATGTATGATAAAAGCTAAAAATAGAAAGAATGGTGTACATCATGTATCACTCCTGCTGCTAATCAAAGCTGTTAAGAGTTGCCAACAGACACAGTTGAACAGCCAATCAGTGTATCCAAAGTTATATTAAGTTTCCTCCTATAACTGAAGTTCACAGATGGTATATATTTAGTTCTAGGATATATGTATTTTTAATATCTTCTCTGCCATTTGCCTGCATCTGATTGACCTCACTGCAACCCACAGCAAGGCAGATTTAGAAGCAAACCAGTATGACAGGGAAATGGCCCAATTATGCAGAGCCTTGATGTTCCCTTCCTTCGTGAAGCAGATACACACTGCCACTGTGTGCTCAGACACAAAGGGGAGTGGGAGGTTCTGGGAGACTGTCGTTAGATGGGAAGATGAAAGGACACTAATTATTCTAATCATTGGTGGAGAGGGTTCAGTAATGCTTCATATAATTGCTGCATGAGGCATGAAGTCAATAATTTTAACTGGCCTTTAAAAAATTATTTTGGAATGGAAGCTAATTTTGCTTTTTATCCCTTGGGCTAGTGAAAAGTATTAATCACTCTCCCATTAAGATGCAGCTAGCCTAGTATAGATGAGAATGCCTTAGTAAAGATGAAGGAGAACGTCCTGGATCATCAGAAGCCTGTATCTGAGTTATGATACTAACTGATGTGGGTGAGTAATTATTAACCTCTGTACAGGTTTCTATGAAGGGGAGCTCCTCCTCCATCCATCTCAAGATATGACATCGGTTAAACCTCAGACTTGCCAAACAGAAATGTCATCTCTCTATAGAATTAAAGATAAGTGATCATAAACTATCTTTCCAGTAGGCAAACATAAGAGCAGGTCCCCATGTGGTCCCAAAATACTAAGTCTAAACATATAAGTTCTACTAAAACAAATAAAAAAGCAAATGCTGCATTACAGTAGTTTACCTACTGACACATGCACACACACACAAACATATGCACACAAACATACACACATACAAACAAACACACACACACACACACAAATGCTCAGAGGCTCAAATACATTTTTATTTTCTAGAAGAGTATACACAGGGGTCTGACACAATATTTGCAATGTGAAGTATAATGGAGGAAGGAAGGAAAATGAAGGGATCCCACAAACCCCACCAATGTTCACTTCTAAATGCAGTTTTTCCTGGTGTTTGTTCTCTTGGTTCAGAAGTCTGTTTGTAATTACAGCACCTACCCGTACATGATTAAAATGGCACTGGTGATCACTCGTAATCTCTGTACAATTGTTCTCTCAGAAAGCTCACTCTTTCCATTCTTCATTCTTTCATCTAGTGGCCATTTATGAAACACTTGCTCTGAGCAAAGAGGCTCTTCAAGAAAATACTTTTCTGTTAGAGTTTGTTGACTCTCTAAATCCAAAGTAAACAGAAAAGAAATAAGCATTTTATAGAAAATCCTCCCTCAAAGGATATTCAGTGTTACCATTACACACCTAGAAAAACCTAATCGAAAAACAAAAGCGTAATATAAACTAATAGATATGCAAAACAAGGAGATTTCTAAGATAAGTTATCAATTAATTACCATAAATTCAGTCGATTGTTAATCATTGTCTGACAGACAATAGCACCTGTTCTTTAAAGGGAACTTGATAAGTACATATCCTTTGTTGAAATCATAATTATAACACTCAGAAACATTTACAGCTGTGGGTACACATTCTGCCTTTTAAAGTGATTAAATGGAGGTTAGACACCGCAACTGCAGCATAAAGAAAGTCTCTGGCTATCTGAACCTGTGTTCTAGCGTGAGAAAAGAGACTGTAAATACATGCCAAAACAGACATGATCTGCAATGTGGTACTAATATACACAGAGAGAATCAAACCAAGCAAAAGGAGTCTAGAGAGTTCAGAAGGACATAATGGGAAGGCGTCAAAGAATCCTTATCAATAGCTACATCTGGTGGGAAAGGGAAAAAGACCACTCAGATGAGTGGGTGGGGATATCTTGTTCAATGATTCAGGCACCAAGACATTGAGGACAGAACCAAATTAGCTTGTTGGAAAAATAACCAAGAAACCAGAATGTTTGGGGCAGAGTCTGTAGGGAAGTTCGAATACTATTGCTTATGCTCTCTCTCTCCGTCATCTTCAGCAGAAGAGGCAGATAGACTTACTTTGTCCTTTTTCTTGGACTCAAGAAATGTTAATGAGATGAGTTATATTCACATGAAAACTTTTCCTGGGAAACTAAGATAAGGATTAAAAGCCCAGGAGCTGTGCTCATACTACCTAACCTTGGTCATGCCACTAAGGACCTTGTAGGGCCTAGGATGAATTATTTAATCCTTTCAGGCTTCCTTTCTCATCTGCCTCATAGCCCATACTTGTGGTGCTATGGTGACAAACAGGTGAATGAGCTACTAGAAGGAGGAATTAGAAGATTCTGTGGTACTCAGCAGGAGGATGAGTTAGCACGAGATGCTATCATTTATTGCAGTTTTTTGATACAGGGGTTCTCTGTATAACAGCCCTACCTGTCTTAGTACTCACTTTGTAGACCATGCTTGCCTTTAACTCTCGGAGATCCACTGCCTTTGCCTCCCTAGCGCTGTGATTAGAGGCATGTGCCACTACATGGGTAGAGCTTATTGCCATATTAGTAGTAGTAACTCTCCCTCTCTCATGCCAAGCAGAAACTTATTTTTATTGAAAATAGCTTCTTCTCTAATAACTTACATCCCAAACACAGTTTCAACTCCCTTCAGTCCTCCCCAGATCCCCAACACCCACACATTCTCTTTCCACTTCATCTACCCCCACTCCATTTTCTCTTCAGAAAAGAACAGACCTCCAAGAGACAACAGCCAAACAAGATTAAAACGAGATACTGTAAGACAAAGCAAAAGCTCTCATGTCAAGGCTGGGTAAGGCAACATAACAGGGGGGAAGATTCCCAAGAGCAGGCAAAAGAATTAGAGATGCACTCACTCCTGCTGTTAGAAGTCCCACAAGATCACAAAGCTATCAGCTGTAATATCTATGCAGAGGACCTGGCACAGACTCATGAAGGTCCAGCATTTGCCTCTTTGGTCTCTGTGAGCTCAGGTGAGCCCTGTTTAGTTGACTTGGTGGACCATGTTCTCCTGTTCTCCTCCATCCTCTCTGATTCCTAGAATCTTTCCCTGCTTTCTTCCATGGTTGTTCCAGATCTCGGAGGGGAGAGACTTGAGGTAATAACTGTGTTAGGGTTTGACCCAGGGTTGGATCTCCAAAATTTAGTTTATACCTAGAAAATTTTGACTTGGTATTTAAGGTGATATGGTTGATGAGACCGAGGAGTACAAACATGCAACACAGATTCACATATGCTATACTACTGAGCTACATCCTTAAGTCCTATGCTTCGAGGCCAGAGTCTAATCATATTGCTTAACCTAACTATGTGGTCCAGGCTGACCTTGAACTCACAACCCTCCTCCTCCTAACTCCTGAGTGCTAAGAGACTTTGGTTGGAACTAATCTGAATTCCACTTGACCATCAATCCAGCATCCAAATTTACTACCACAGTTTACACCTAATTTTAACTCACTCCAAAATCAACACTGAGATTAAGGAACACCACTCATTAAGGCCATCAATCTTAGCACACCATAATTACAGCACAGGCTGTTTCATCCAGCGTTCTGTAATTGGGGCTTCTATTCACAAGCACTTCCCACATTCTCACAATGTTACAGACATTCATAATGACAGCCCTGAGACCATGTGAAATCTGCCTGAATCCCCAAGAATGCTTGTACCATGTTCTGCCTCTTTGAGGGCATTTTGGTGCATTTTCTGTCTTTGAAAATATGTAATCCTTAGATGGTACCCATGGGAGTTCTCTTCTTACCAAACATTACAGTTCTATTTAGATTATAATGTCCTCTGATCAGATCATAAAACTCCATTCACTGTACTGAAAAGACCAAGGTATCATGACTTACCATGCTACTGTGTGTGTGTGTGTGTGTGTGTGTGTGTGTGTGTGTGATGTGTGAAAGGACTGTATGAGGTCTTTAAGTAGAATACTACTCCAGATATTTTTCCTCTTTACTTTTTTTCTCCCTGTTTAACAGGAGTCTGAAAATTGTCCTACTAAAATTGTCTTCTTCCTTATAGACTGAGTAGATTACAAATAACATTTCATTCGCTTCTTAAACCCCAAATTGATGCAAAATAGTAACAGTTCCCTGGTCCCACATTGTTCAATGTTTTCCCTCAAGCATTTAGACTCCACTTTGCACATTTCTGCTTTTAGTGCTTAACTAATTGACGGAGAGGGCACCTTTTAATGATAAAATAAGTACTATCAACACTGATTACTGTGTTTATGACTCTTTTTTTTCATGTAGTAATTTAATCTGGGACTGGGATGGGATAACATCATCATTGTGAAGGCCTTTATCAATTATCCCAATTATCAGCAATACTATTATCTGACTCAAAAAGCTTCTGGAAGAACATTCAGAATCACTGGCTGTGCAACTGTGGGCAATTTTCTTATCTGCTTTTGTGTTTCAGTTATTTTTTTTTTTCACTTGTAAGATGTTAAAAACAAAACCAGTCTTATTTCATTGAGTTTTAAGACTCCACAGAAACTTCTTAGAACAGTGACTGCCATACAATAGGCACTCAATAACTTTTAAATATTACTTAAACAATTTGCTCCTCAATTCACACGCTATAACATGGATAAAAGCGTGCTTTAAAGAGAACCTGAGTCATTTGTGATGGAGTTCTAGGTGCTAATAGACACGAAGTTTTAAAGAGAGAAGTCCACAACCATAGTTGCCACATGATGGCTTCTACACAGAGAAACTGAAGTCAGAATTCCTTCTCAATGCATCATCCATGTTAGGATAAGGAAATGTCCTCTCTGATCCTTTTCAACCCATTCATCTTTGAATTGAATCTCTTGCTTCTTCTTTTAGTGAGAACAATCGTGGTTGCTTGGCAACAAAGAAGAATAGCAAGGCGTCCCATCTTTAGGAATGCTCTGGGGCTGCCCTGTCAGCTTGAAGTTCCTTAGAATCTACATGCAGACCAGTAAAATGGCACTGGAAGGAGAGCAAAGCATGAATGCTTTCAAAGCTGTTCTGAATAATTTCTGAAATAAAGAATACTAACTCAGAAATAAAGTGAGATTAATATCTAAGTCCACAAACACACCTAACATACCTTCACCTTATTTTTGAGCCCATCAATATCAGCAGAAATGTTAGGGATATTTTTCTAGCAAGCCTGTGAGATGCCAACACCTGTAGTGATTTTTTTTAACTCCATTTTTTTTTTTGCTTTGATTTCTTTTCTTTTCTTTTCTTTTCTTTTCTTTTCTTTTCTTTTCTTTCTTTCTTTCTTTGTGTGTGTGTGTGTGTGTGTGTGTGTGTGTGTGACTGGATATCTGTATATAGCTCTTGTTGTTTTGAAATGAACTAAGTAGAGCAGGCTAGCCTTGAAGTCTGAAAGATTCACCTGCTCATGCCTCCTACAAAGGTATATACTACCATGGCCAGCTTTCATTACATCTTTTTAAAGATAGTTTCCTCTGTCAGTCCACACTAGCTGGTTTACCAGAAGCAAATGAGTTCAAAATTGCCCAATGGTTTTGAATGTCAGAAACAATGCCCATGGAACTATATGCACATTTGCCACTCTGAAGACTAGGCTGTCTGGCTTGAAATGTCATGTACCCTGCCCAGCCCTTCCTGTTATAGCTCAGTCATATAGCACAGCATCATCACTAAGCACAACTGCATATTACACCTCAAACAGTCCTTTCTTGGGACTAATTTGATCCTTCCAGGAACTTCTTAGAATATGTAAAACAGATTTTATTAATGCATGTTCCTTTGTGTGTGTCTGTGTGTGTGTGTGTGTGTTAGTGTGCATGCATGTGTATGCATATGCGTATGTAGGTCAGAGATTGTTGTTGAGTATCTTCATCTATCGGCATCCATCTTATTTTTTGAGACAAAGGTCTCTTACTAGGCCTGAAATTTGCCAATTACTTAGGATAGCTGCCCAACAAATTCCAGGGATCCTCTTCTCTCTGCCTCCCCAGAACTGGGATTACAGCATACATTTCCATGCTTTAATTTTTCACATGGTAAACACCAGACTCAGGTCCTCATGATGACACATCCAGGAGTTTACTGAATGAACCATTTCCCCATCACTCCCAATGACTCCAATTAAAGGTACATAGAGGCTACCATGAAGCAACTACGGGGACAGTATGACCACCAAGTTATACAGATGTATAACTCAATGACCTTTTCACTATTAGGCAGATTTCCTCCATTCATAGGGATTTATGGGCAATATTAGTTATAATAGGAGCTTATGCATTATACTTATAGCGTACCAAGTACTACTCTGAATACTTTTAATACATTTACTCATTTTTAGACTTTCATAACTTCTAAGCATAGAAACTGAACTGCAAAGATACTAAGTGACTTGTTTTATGTCATGCAACAGGGGGACTCATTGAAACCCAGGCAGTAGGGCTCTAGGGCTGTAGTTTTCAACCACTGCCTTGTACTGGTTCTTTTTCATTAGTGAGAGGACAATTCAGCAAAATCAGAAGACTGTGTTTATATACTCTGTGGATCTGTAGTGATACATGTCTCCCAAATGTCACCTTCAGTAAACTGGCAAAGTGTTCGAGGCATTAGAACAAACAGCTATGGAAGTGATTGATTCCAATGTTCAGTAGAGGAGGGATGGATAAGAAGGATGGTATTAAGCACACAAACACATCTTTAGACTTTTTATTCTTATGTCTTTTTCTTTTCTTTCTTTTCTTTTTTAATGAGTTTTGAATATATTTATTCATATCTTCCAACTCTCTCCCAATTCACCATTCTTTTTTTTTTTAAATTGGATATTTTATTTATTTACATTTCAAATGTTATCCCTTTTCCAAGTTTCCCCTCTGAAAATCCCCAATCCTATCCCCCCTTACCCTGCTTCTGTGAAGTTGCTCTCCAACACACCTAACTACTCCCACCTCACCACCCTAGCATTCCTCTACACTGGGGCATCAAGCCTTCACAGGACCAAGGGCCTCTCCTCACATTGATGCCAGATAAGGCCGCTTCAGCTTCTTCAGTCCTCTCCTAACTCCTCCATTGGGGTCCCAGTGCTCAGTCCAATGGTTGGCTGGGAGCATCCACATCTCTATTGGTCAGGATCTGGCAGAGCCTCTCAGGAGACAGCTGTATCAGGCTCCTGTCAGCAAGCACGGACTTTTTCTTCATTTATTCACTGGCCAAGCTGAGGATGGAACTCAGACTTTTGTAGATACTATGTGAAATCTCTATTTCTGAAATGGATCCTCATGCCTTAGATAGTACCACCAACTAAAAAATATTTATGTACAGGCATTGTGACATATACATGTTATTTCAGAAGCTGAAGCAGAATTATGGACAGGGGCTAGGTTGGGCTATATTGCAAGCTCAGGGTCAGTAGAGATTACACAGAAAGATATTATCTGCCTTTCCCGATGTATTCTGGACAGCTATAGATGGGAGAACATTAAAGGAAAGAAACACTGTGTAAAGTGCACTATCTTGGATCAAAGACTGTAAAATCTGAGTAAACTCTACAGCTAAAGATCATGCATAAATGTTATTTTTTAAGTTTCAATGAAAGTATTATGGCTATGCAATATTTTAACATTAGGAAACTGGGTAAACATTATAAAGGAGCCTGATACAGTTTACAGTTTTTCAGTAAATCTAAAATTATTTCAAAGCAAAAGATGAAAATCATATTTAAAAGGGAAGTATATTTCAGAGTGCATATGTAAACTGTCCTACCAGGAAAGCATGACTTTAGTCTCTGGGTTTTCCAGCATATTAGTTGACTCTTTATTATAGATTTTTCAAACGTAACTCTTTTCTGTCTTTGTACCCAAATAAATGTATCTAGAAAGGTTTCCTGGGAGAAAGATGGCTTACAGTACAACCGGCTCCTCACATGTCTTTTCTTCTTTCTGTTACAAGTTTTCAAGCTCTGGGGAGAGTATTTGAAAATTTGTCATAATAGAAATCATTTTTGTAGACTTTCTAGCCCCTTACTGAAGCCATTTCTCAGATGAGGCAGGGGGTTAATGAAGATGGCAGATTCTATTAGGGGGAAAGGAGTTATTGTTTATTTTTTATATCATAACAGATCTCTTGATGTTGTAAGAAAAGACTTTTTTTTGTTTTATGGCAGTGAACTGAATTTTTAGTTAAACAATTTTAGTCTCAAATATCACCAAATCTCATGAAAGAAATGGATAGAAAAAGATACTAGGTACCAAGAATACATTTTTGTACATACTTAGTAAGTTATATATTTTATACATTCATTCAAAAAGACTTAATGACGAAAATGGAAGATGACTCTATCAGCAAAATGCTTGCTGTACCAACATAAAGATATGAGTTTGGATCTCCAACACACACCTGATGATAGAGTGATGATGGTATTCTGCACCTACCATTTGAGTATCAGGAAATCAAGAGACAGGAAAATCTCTTGAGCTTGCTAAGCAGTTATTCTTGTCAAGTCCCTGAGCTCCAGATTTAGTGAGAGATTTTTTTCTCAATAAAATATAGGTTCACAGTGACAAAGTAATACATATGACATAGATCTCTGCCCTCCATATATACATACATGGCGATATACACACAAACAGAAAGGAAGAGAATCCTTATTGCATACTTACCATGTATAAAAGATGGACAGAACTATGGCCCTGTATTTCCAGAGTGTGTAGTCCAGTAAAGCATTTAATAAGTAAACGCATCAGGACAGATAGTGCCTCTAGTATAATGAACTCATGCAAAGAGCAGAAACACTTCTAAATTCATGCCATCTTTGAGAAGAAACTCATTCAAAGACATTGCAATATTTGCATTGTACTTGCAAGCTTAGACATGATACACTCTGCTGTTGCTATCCGTTTTATTACTGTGATAAGACACCTTGACCAAGGGAATTTATAAAAGAAAATTTTACTGGGGACTTATAATTTAAGAGGGTTAGACTACATGGCTCACATGGACAGCAGGCAGGCAGGCAGGCAGGCAGGCAAGCAGGCAGGCAGGCAGGCAGGCAATCATAGTGCTGGAGTAGCAGATGTGAACTTGCATCTTGATCCACAAGCATGAGTCAGGGAGAGCTAAGTGGGAAGGTGCTGGGCTTTGGAAACGTCAAAGTCCCCCAACCCCAAGTAATGTACCTCTTAATTCCTCTCAACGAGTTCTACCAACTGCAGACCAAGTTCTCAAACATGGGATCCTTTGGGGTCCTTTCTCCTTCAAACCAGAACATTCTGTCTATACAAATCCACTAGATATTTCAAGAAATCAAGAGACTGAAGTCTGAATCATCTGATGCATTCATTGCTTGTATAAAAATAGCTCTTTAAAGTTTTTGGTTTGGTTTGGTTTGGTTTAGATTAGGGTTGGTTTTGTTCATTGATTTCAAGGCCTTATGCATGTTAAGTACATGTTCTCTCCTGGCTCTAGAAGAGACGGACCCCCCAGCTCTGGCCACTTTTCATAGTTGTGGAGATGGCTCAGTTACTTGACGCACCTGCATTAGGACCTATGTTTGGATTCCTAGCATGAACATGAAAACTGAGCATGAAGATAAGTCCTTAAAATCCCAGTTCTGCAGAGGTGGAGACAGGCAGATCCCCAGATTCACTAACAAGTCAGACTTGTTAAATTGATGAGCTCTAGCTTCATACTAGTCTGAAAAAGCATGAGGGAGAATGATGGAGAAGGACACCCTGCATTGGTCTCTGGTCTAAACATACCCACACACATGCACACATAGAGATATATACACAGAGGAACATTCCACATACACACAGAGAAAATATGGGATATATAAAGTAAACTCTATGAGCGTTTTTCTCTTGGTGTACAATATTTCAGATTTCATTTGTAAATTAT
This sequence comes from Mus pahari, assembly GCF_900095145.1. NCBI lineage: Eukaryota > Metazoa > Chordata > Mammalia > Rodentia > Muridae > Mus > Mus pahari. The sequence goes on along the minus strand of NC_034596.1, from coordinate 85,133,378 downwards.
ATTTTGGATTATCTCAATCACTATATTTTTTTAAATATCAGACTCTTTCATGACTATAAAATAAAGCTATTTGAGAACGCAGCCTCATCTGCACAACTGTTTGTACTCTTTACCAGCTGAAGACTTCAGCAAGATTGTCTGAAAGAAATTTGTCACCTCTGTAGCCTTGTCCACTTTGGAAGGCATCGTTTGGAGGTTAAGCCCTTCTGTGAATCTCTAGACTAATTCTGAATGTGGAACTTTCAGATTCTATTTTCTCTCATTGAATTGTCCATTGTACTCATTAATTACCTCCTTTTGTAGAAAGAAAAAAAAAAAGAGAGAAATCTCTCTCAATTTCCCTAAAGCCCAAGCACTTTCTTAAGATTCACCAAGAGAAACAATTATCTTTTTTTATGCTATTGATCTGTCTGAACATTCCTTCGCAGCAGATCAGCTGTTTAGTCCTGGAATTTAAAAATCTTCACCACGCCAACACTTGTGTTGCCACCATTCTTGATCTTCTAGCAGTGTCCCTTAGTCAATTTTGCTATAACATTAAACTTTCTCATATTAGCATTTTACTCCTGAAGGGAAACAACATTTCTTTACCTTTGTAATGCTCTTCTATCTCTTCATTGAATACCATTTAAAATTCTAAGTGTTTACTAGCCAACAGACCTGCAAAAGAAATAGCATGCCCATTGGAAGAAGCGTGTGAGGTGCATTTGGTGGTGTGTGGTAGAATCAACTTTATCATGAGATTTCATGTTTCATTGATAAACATGATATAGAAATATCTGGCCATAAAAAAACAGATATTATCCAAGACCACAGAATTCACTCTAGTAATAGGATGCCTTGGAATTTTCATTGATAGAATAGAATTGCAATAGAATTGCAAAGTCTATAAAATTATTACAAGAAGACAGTATTGGCTAGTATTTGGCTAGTATTGTCCAAAATTACTTGTATAAGTCCAATTTTTTTCCTTTACATAGTAAAGAACAGAATTTTTTGTTATTTTTCTAGCTGATTAACTTTTTATTTCATTTTACTATCAAGGCTGTGATTTTGATTGGTTCGTTAGAGGTAAAAGACAGAAACAACTCAAACCTGAGAATTAAGAATATTCTAAGTTTGCGAAGTATATATATATGTGTATACACACACACACACACACACACACACACACACATACACACGTACTAACATTGTCGGAAGCCATCCATGAGATAGAGAAAGATGTTTATTGTTGCTCTGGGTCTCGGTTATTATGGTCTGTAATTGCCAGAGAGTTTTGTCTACCAGACAATTGATTGTCTCCCAAAATAGTAACATCAATAACCCTAAATGAGGCAAAATGGTCAAAATTTGCATGAAAGCAATATCTGACCAGAATAAAATTTTCTCTAGAGTTTACGGATATTCTCTAACTGAATTCACTGCTTTGCTAAGACAAAAATAGCTGATATTACCCAAACCACATATTCTATAGAAAATATTGCCTCTTCATTGTCATGCTTATTGTCATGTGGAAGATGGCCTTCTTTTCTGTTTTTTCCCGCTACTATGTATGTATGTATGTATGTATGTATGTATGTATGTATGTGTGTGTGTATGCATGCATGCATGTATTTACAGGTATGCTTAAATGCCAGGGAAAAATATGAAACGCTGAGGATAACATGCAGGAGTCAATTTTCTCCTTCTGTTTTGTGGATTCTAGGAAAATGTTAAGGTTGTACTGGCTGGATGTAAGTTTCAAGATTTTATGAGGTAAGTAACAGTGCTCTCCCCAAAGACTGCCCTTGCTTCTTCTGTTGTTAAGAGAGATAGGAACCAGCCATGCACATGAGTGGTGAAGCTGATAAGACAATCTCTTGGTTCCGTCTTACTGCCTTCTGCTCTAGTGTTCAGTATGATGACAATGTGCTGTAGAATACAGGATTGTGACAGACCAGTGATTCCTGAAAAGGATTGTGCTTTAGAAAGCCTTGGAAAGTGGAATGCACCTGGGTGGACTTTGGCTGTCAGCACTCTTGGATTTTAAATATAGTCTTAGATGTTTGCAAATTGGCAAGAAGCAGACACACATAGTCACGAAGATGTACACTCAGTGGATGCTTCGCATATTACAGTCATTTTTACTAAGACGATACCCTCAAATCAAAGGACATTTTATAGTTAAATATGCAAATTGGGTTTGACTCTCAAAGGTACATGGAAGGGAAATTTCTAGCTATTTGAAGTTACATCTAATTGCTTTTAACTTCCCAGGCTAACCCCTTCCCATTCCCTGGTTTCATGAATGCTCACAATTGGGAACATGTCTCTTCTGCTAATCATGGAAAATGTAATGAAGGGGAGATCCCAAAAGGTCTTTAGAAAAACAAATGGCAATTTAACAAAAAGCCAAATTATTTATTCTTAGCTATCCTGTGGATGAAATGATAACAAAGGACGGTGTGCCATTGCCAATGCAGACGCTAAATATTTCAGATCACCTTTGCAATCCCCACGATATGTTTCTTTTCTTTCTTTCTTTCTTTTTTTTTTTCTTCTGAGGTGGGGAAACAAAAGGTGTGGCTTGAGGATCTTGATATTATCTTGACATGGCAATGACACCAACTCCAAACCACAGGGAACACATTACACAATAATCAGGACATACACTTGGTGTTTCTATTAAACCATGAACTGGTGGGAATGCAGGAGAACTGTGAGCTGTGAAAATCACTGGCACTGAAAACAAGTTTCTAGAAGCAAAGTCTATACACACCTTCACAGATGACTGCTAAATTCAGGCACATGTAAACAGGAAGATGTGGCCCTCTTGCTTGTAAATTGGGTACTCATTTAATAATTCTACATCATCTCCTTTCAGATCTAATTTCTGACAAAGGTAGCAAGCTCCGATGTAGCAAGCATGGTCTCATGGGCCTTAAACATATGATAGCTTTGAATATTAGTAACAGAAAGATGTAGGTTGTCATCCTAAATTACAGATGGGGTAAAGTACGAAGCACTAGCCTGAGACTATAAGGAGACATCATATCACTTTCGAATTGAACTTGCAGTTGAAGTTCAAATCCAAGTCCTTACTATGAAAGTCAGACATCATTTTAAAGATGAGCTTCTGGTTTTCTTTAGGTTTTCCTCAAAGAGGTCACTCCCAAGGTTTCATTCTTTTTTTTTTTTTTCCAAGTTGTTAAAATTACCTATGCCCTTGCTTGCTACAGGAGGCTTTAAAAGTCTTCCCTGCGAGTTGTTTTGTCTTTTCTTTCAAAATTCCTTTGCAGTCATCCCTTTCCTTCTTTCTTCTGCTCCACAGAAAAGGAGGCTGTAGCCAGGGAGATGGACAGCAGAACCCACACACCCTAAGCAGAGTACCAGCAGACCTGAGAAACAGGTGCATCCAAGTCCAGCTTATTGAACCAACTGACCTAGGGCTGCTCATTACAGATGCATTAATGAAGGGCTGTTTATTACAACATAAGTTTGAGGTCAGTGTCGGGAACATGAGGATACAGATTTATTACCAGAGTCCCCCTCCCTATATCCCCATGAAGTACAAACATCTCACAATAAAAGTAATACCATGCAATAGTCTCTCGGTGATTTATAGGCAGCTCACTTGGAAAGATTCTTCCTCCTAGCAGTCTTTTACTGCCTATATAATCTTGGGGCAGGAGAGGGGAACTTATAAGGTTCCCATGTCTTAAGAGTTTCTCTACTGTCTTCCTTGAGTAATGTTAACAACTCTTCTGATTCAATATGGCAACAGTTATGACCAAACCAGTAAGAGCCAATACTCTCCTGCCACCAAGTTGAAGTTCTGAGCTGTTAGTTTCCTGACATCTTCAGCCCCAGCATGCTAAATTTAATTCTAAGCCCCTCTTAATGCACAGCCAGCCTCAGACTTTAAATACACCCCTTTCCTTCTGCCAAAGATCAACCTTATGGCTCTCTTAACTTCAAAACATATGTGTACTCCTGTTCTAACCCACTAACTTCACACAGCTTATATTTAAGTTCAAACCTCTTAAAGTGTATACAGTTCACCCCTTCCTACCTTTTTTATTTCTCTCTCTCTTTTTTTTACTTATCAAAAATGCGTAGACCCAGCTTGGGTGACTCCCAGTCAATAGTGTATAGTCTATAGTGGCAGAGCTAGGAATGAAAGTTCACCTCTCTTACTCCTTAGTCCAGAACTTTCTTCCTCTATTCAGTCCTATTTGTCAATAAAGGACCATGAATGATGATATTTGAGAGTTCTTCAAAGTAAGGTCACTGTAACACATTCCATTTTACTTAAAGCTTTGTCTCAGAGCGCAGAGCTTGCTTTATGCTCCAAACAGCTGCCAACCCAGGGTGCTGGGTTCTTGCTTATGATAAGTGACGTATCTTTAATTATCACATCGCCCAGACATAGTAATCTGTCCTCCCAGGTATGAAGGCCCATTAATAACTCCCTAGGGAAAGCAGGCAGTGTCCCAGATGCAGTCGTGTCATGTGATCTGTTCTCCGATATGGCACTCCCATAATCATGGCTAACATACCCTCTAATGTGTCAGGAGGCTCATTGTTTCTCAGCCTTCTGTAATATACTCCCTGCGAGCACAGCCCTTATCATTTAATAACACTGCCTGATACTGAAAACAGGAGAAAATGGAAACATGCAGAGAGGGTGGGGAAAGCTAGTTGGTGAAGAAGCTGGGGTTGTAGTACAAACTCCCACACAGCAAGGTGTTAGGCTAATGAACAATACCCTTTAACCCCACTGCTTCTGCTAGCCCCAGACTGGTAAAAAATGGTGGGAAGAGAGCCCTGTTGCCAGAGAAATGTTCTGCAGGATCAGAAAGAAATAGAAAAAGATCGAGCCTGCATTCCTATGCGAGAAAACAGGTTTTCCAGTCATTGCTTCCAAACTAAAAGAAATACAGCTAGATATGACACACTGTATTGGGAATATGTTCTGTAATTCAAACCTAATTTGGCCTTAAACAGGAATTCCAGTGTACCTGTTTATAAAACAAGTGGAAAATTCTTCTGTGTGTGTCAGTTATGTTTTTGATTTCTGTGAAGAGACACCATGACCACAGCAACTCTGATAAAGGAAAACATTTAATTGGAGTTAGTTTATAGCTCAAAGATATAGTTCATTGTCATCACAAAAGGAAGCTCTGGCATGCATGAAGACACGGTGCTAGAGGTAGATTTGAAAGCTCTACACCTAAATGTGTAGGCAGCAGAGAGACTGTCTTGAGAATCTGCAACCTTAGAGCCAACCTGGGGACCCACCTTCTCCAACAAGGCCATACCTCCCAATAGTTCTACTCCCTATGATTCTATGAAGGGCCATTTTCATTCAAACTACATATATTTAAAACATAAATAAAGCACGGTGGCTCAAAGGAGCATGCCTTAGCATTTAAAAAGAATTATATTAAAATGATGGAAATAGTAATAATATTTAAAAGTCCTTAGCATGTGCCAGGTAGTTTGTGCAGGGATTTATAATGTCATCTCATGCTCATAGCTTGCCAAGAGGAACTTGTGTTTTAAATACATGGCCACTCTATACTAACATCACAGTACAGTATGGCCTGGAACTAACTCTGCAGCACAGACTATTCCAAATTCATACAGTCCTCCTGCCTCAAACTCCCAAGTAGAGTATGAGTCATCATACATGGTTTCATATGGAACTGTATTATCCTTATTTGCAAATGACAAGTCTTTAAACAAAGGCATAGAGAAATTAAATGTTATCCAAAGTCACAGAGTTACTAAGTGACACTATAGAGTTACAGAGTCAAAAATTGAACTCAGAGAGTATGCCTCTGGGTTTAGTATGATTGCTGAAAAAGTCTGTTGTCAGGTGAGAAGATTCGCAATTAAGAGGGGGTGGTATAGGAAAGGGAGGCAAGTGGAAATAGAGGAAGAGTGGTGGAGAGGAGAGAAAAGAATGCAGGGAGAGAAAGTCTAGAGTTGGGGGTTGAGAAAAAGAGATCCTGCACAGGGTTAATCAAGGAACATGGAAGGAAAGAGAGTGCCTGGGCAACAGATATTTGCCTGTGGACAATCAAGTGTCTACCAACTCATTCTCTCCTACTTCTGACCAGACTGCAGGCTCCTTTTCCTTAGAGCCCAGGTGAAACAGAACATCTCATTTTGCTTTGTAGGCTCAGGAACCCAAGAATGAGGAGGCTATTAGTACCTCCAGATCTCTCATTATCCAACCCTCACCCTAGGTAAATAATCCTCAGGGCTTCCATATCTTGGTATTTAAAGTGAATATCTAAATTAGTCATTGTTGGTTGCAGGGCTGTCACTCCCTGTACACAACACACACACACACACACACACACACACACACAAACATCAACATATGTGTGCCCAAATCTATTTGGTATGATGGTATATTATGTGTATGTAACCTATTCTGTTTTCCACTGTGTGCCTTTTTATAGTGTTTATCAGTTATTCAGGGTCTCTAGCATGCTATTCAAGTGTGCTAGCACTGGGCTAGCTGCTCAATTCTTTCTGTCTCTTTGAAATCATCATTAGATGCTCATATTCACTAGTACTGCAACTGAAACAGTTTTCACATTGTTTTAATAACAAGAAACAAAATCTGTACATGTCTAAGATAAATATAACTCTGTGTGTGTGTGTGTATGTGTGTGTGTGTGTGTGTGTGTGTGTGTGTGTGTGTGTGTGTGAGAGAGAGAGAGAGAGAGAGAGAGAGAGAGAGAGAGAGAGAGAGAGAGAGAGAGAGAGAGAGAGAGAGAGAGAGAGAGAGAGAATATGCAGGTGTATGTTTGCTTTAGCATGTATGCAGAAGTGAAAGGACAGTCTCAGTGCTCCATTCAGTCTTCTCCCTCCCTTTTCCCCTCCCACCTCCCTCTCCCCCTCTCCCTCTCCCTCCTCCTCCCCTTCCCCTCCCTCGATCCTTCCTTCCATCCCTCCAGTGGAGCTAGGCTAGCTGTCTTATAAGCATGTGAGGATCCTCTTTATTCTACTTCCCATAGCTCCATAGGAATTCTGCCATTGCAGATGCTCAAACTACACTCTTGGACATTTTGTATGAGTTCTGGGGAATTCAAACTCAGGTCCTCTGGCTTGCTCAGAAAGGGCTTTTACCCACAGAACTGACTCCCTAACTCTTTCTGACCAATGCAACTTTCTTTTCAAGAAATTTCTTATTTATGGTTGTTTGGGTCTGCACATAAGACTGTAGCTTTCAAGAACCAAGTGCATTCTCTGGGCGTTCTTTCCAGTATTTAACTGCTTATGCTGGTCTTCATACCTGGAGCAACTGAAAATAGATGCACACAGTCACCACAGTGAGTATGCAGAACAGCAATGGATTATGGTGGGCATTCCCAAGTCCAGGTTCACTGAGGCTTGGGGGAAAGTATTCAGCATTGTATATTTAAACCAAATGTATTTCTTTATATATTGTCAGGCAAGCAATCTGTCTCTAATACATACATATATACACATACATTCAAATGATATATACTTTTTTTTTCTGTTATATTAGAACAGTAAAAAACAAAATAGGTTTAGTGAAGATGGTGTGAGAGAATTCAATTGAGCATTGGTACCTATAGTCATTTTGTCCACTGGAAAACAAAACTGCTGCCAATTTCAAACCACTCAGAAACATAAGCCTAGTGCTTTGGGGTTATATAATGCAGTGTGTTATGATATCCTGTTGTTATGCCTTAAGTAGTGTTCAGTGTTGTTTCTATGGGTAAACCACACAAAGCAGAATAACAATAATAAGTTTTAAGGGATTATATATGTGGGAGTACTTTATTAAATAACTATATTTGAAGACTAGATCTTTAAAGACAATCTTACTCTAAAGGGCAGACTCAAAGATCTAATGATGGGAAAAATTTCTACTTAGGAAGTTAATTTCTACTATAAGCATCTGGGGTTATTCTATCAGTATGCTGAAATATATGGACTCACTTTAACAGTACTCCATTAGCTTTCTATATCATTTTGTCGTTTTTTTTTTTTTCTGAGTCAAAAAACAGATTAAATTCAAATTGGAGGTAATCCCTTCTCTTGGTTTTTCCTTCTAAAATCAGATACCCACAGCAATACCTGGAATATGATTTGCTGTCCTGACCTTCTGAGTTTAGAAAGGATATTGAAATATCAGAGATGCTACAAAGATAATCATACAAGAAAGGGGCCCTACAAAGGCAAGAAGATAAAACGTATGAGGAGAGGTGGTGAGAGCTAAATTTATAAAGTCTGCCAATGCAAAGACTGCAGGGGACTTGATCACAGCCTATAAATACCTTCAAGGTAACAATATAATTGAAGGGAAGGAATTTTTCATCGTCTCAGAAGTTGATAAGACTTAAAGCAATGGCCTGAAGCAATGAAAAAGGTTGTTCAGGTAAAATTGCCAGGAGGTAGGGGAAAAGAACTCTCTGCTATCTGAGGGACAGAGCAGGGAAAGCAACCCTCAGAGGACACATCTGAAGCATCTTAATACAGACAGTGCAAAGCTCTTGAGTATGAAACAGGGATTAACAAGTGTGCTCCTCTGTGCTCTTGTCAGAGTTCAGAGTTCCCAAAGGCATACCTGAAAGACGGCCCCCTTCAGAGAAGCACAAAATAATCAGAGGTTTCTGTGAAGATTCCTCATTAGAGCATCGTCAGGAAAAGGATGACACTTCAATACCACCAAGTTATGAATTGGAATATAGAAATTATGTTCTTTCGTACATTCTGTATTCAGTATCACATTTGATAAATGATATTCAACTTTGTAAATATGTGTCATTGTGCATACATATGCCAGATTTGAATGTGTGGGTCCTACACAGTCCTGAAGGAAAATGTGTGTCCCTGGAGGATGGTAATGTAAAAGTCAACATACAAGATCATCAAAACTAAGGGTTAAAGGCCTCTGTTGGCATGTACCTATCCACGGTATGCTTTTAGGCACAGAGACATACACATGAAAATAATTGTGTGTGTGTTTTTTTTTAATAGCTGTGCTATTCAAAATGCTTTAGAGCACTGTTAACATGTAATGTGTGAATGTAGGTCCCAAAACACTTGCACAAATTCTGCATGAAAAGTGTCGTTGAATCAAACGTTGAAGGGTCTCTCAGGCAAGGAATTAGATGGATTATCTTTTAGTGGGACCTGGTTGTGGATTGGGATGTCTTGAAAGTATCCTTTTCTCCAAATGCCATTGGTTCCACATCTTCAATCGACTTTCGCTGTTTAAAAACACTGGCAGGTTAGAGCCAAAATGTCTAAATCTTTAAGAGTGTTTGGAAATGTCAACTATGTTCATATAATATCTAGATTTAAAAATAAATGTATGTATTCTATGAAGTCCGTGGAACACTAGCTAGACCATGTCCCTAAAACCTGTGCATGGACAGATGGAAGACAAGAGACACTGTGACAACATTAAGGAGAAACATTAAGCTCCAGTGGACACCATCTCCAGGTGCTTGGGAGAGAGAAAGAAGGAAAGCATTCTTTTTTTTTTTTCTCTGAAACATGTACAATCATTTATTGTGTGCAGGTTTCTTTTGAGACATTACAAGACATTAAAACAGTTAAAATCATGGCCTTTGATGCAAAGCTGTATTCTAAATCAGCATTTTCCATTCTTTGAATGTAAAGTGACTTCCTCTTATCTTCAGAGGACACATTCTATGACCCACAATGGATACCCGAAACACCAATTCATATTCAACCTTGGATATATGTTTTTCTAACTTGTACACAGGTATCCATGATCATATGTAAATGTGATATTATATAAATTAGATACAGTAAGNGATTAATGAAAAGAATGATAAAAAAAGAACAACAATATATTGTAAATAAATTTAGAAAAGTTATTTAAGATGTATGGATCAGGCTGAGCATGTAACTCAGTAGGTGGTATGTTTGCCTAGTATGCAAAACCCTGGTAAAAATCCCCAATAACTGAAAAGCCAGGCAGAGATCCCCATACCCATAAGTCCATCATTTATTAGGTTGACGCAGGAGGATCAAAAACTCAAGGCCATCCTCTGCTATATATTATGACCAAGGCCAGTCTGTGTTACCTGGGACCCTGTCTCAAGATAATCAATCAATTCATCCATCCATCCATTTCTGATTAAGGTAGTGAGTGTTCACAGATAATTGTAATACTACAACGTGAAGCCTCAAAGACTCAGAGACGCTGCCTATTTCCCAGCTCTAAGACCAACTGTTATTGGCATAGACCTNGTTAGAAAGCCAGAAATGTTCCAGGGAAAATACATTTTAGTGTGTATTTGTGTAGAGTGGTAAGTTTCATAATAGCAGTTGTTGTAGTATGTCATGTGGTTTGACCACATTTGCTCCCATTACTTTCTACTGTCGTCTCTCCCCTAGTTGCCTCCTTTTTCTTCTTACCTGCCTGCCTGCCTGTCTGTCTGTGTGTCTGTCTGTCTGTGTCTGCCTGTGTATCTAACTACCTGTTTGTGTGTTTGTGTGTCCGTCTGTCTGTGTCTACATTCTGTGTAAGAAAGGAAGAGTGTTATTGACCTTCCTGCCTCTAGCTTGCTCACTTAACAATATAATCTTAAGCTCAATTCACTTCCTGCAAATGACCTAGGTTTGGTCTTTTTAAAAAAATATGTTTCCCATGTTCATGTGGAGCTCAGAGGACAGCATTTAAGAGTCAGTTCTCTCCTTCCAGTTTTATGTAGATTCCAGGAATCCCACTCAGGTCATCCCAGGCTGTGCAGCAAGGGCTTTGCCCACTGAACCATCTCGCTAGCCCCAGTTTTACTCCTGTTGTGGCCCAATACAACTCTTGTGTATAGACACCCCATTTTCTTCATCCATGAAGGAAAGCATTCTTACCCCTTTTACCTATAGCTTCTAAGAAGAAAGGATTGCAGGGGCTTTGCTTTATTTTGTTATCTCATATTACTTTATTTTCTTGTGCTGTTAAGACAGGCTCACAATAATAGATAGCAAAGATGGCCCTTTAGGAATAATAGGGAGTCCTCTACTTCTTAGAGTGATTCAAGGTAGTATGTAAAAATCACTGATTATATATATATATATATATATATATATATATATATATATATATATACCAGTGTACAGGTGCTAGAATGGCCAGAGTTGTACAATCCCCCTGGAACTGGAATTAAAAGAGGTTATTAGTACTCTCAATAACTGAGCCATCTCTGTAGCTGAAGGTGTTTAAATTCAAGAAATTCTAAATTCAAATTTATAAGATGCCTCCTGATAGGTAGCGATGTTTGAGTTCATAAACCAGTGTTAATCAGTATAGACTTGAGACATAAAGAAATCTCATACATCCTACTATGTGAAATGAACTGTGATCCTGTGGTTTGGGCTTTCACACCATAAAGATGTCACTATCTATAGCATCTTTCATCGATTTCCATCACACACAACCACGTGCACAGCCTTTGGAGTGACTGCTCATTATTCAGTAAATCAATTGTTTTCTTGTGCAGGGGAGAAGCTAGAACTTAGTGTGCATGCCTGAAAAGTGTAGCCTACATCTTAAGATAGAGTTGAGGATGATGTCATAGAAGAATCTTTGTTAATATATTCTTCATAGCAACACCTTCAAAAAAGAAGTGATTTGTAGCAACAATGAAAACATTACTATCCTACCTTCTGGAACCAATACCATCCATTATTTTTGTTTCGTTTTGTTTTCCTTATCAAAAATAGATAATCATGGCTATAGAGAGTTAATTAAGTTTCCAGTTTCAGAAATAGACTCTTGGGATTTGGTAAATACTCAGACTTTGAGGAGGCACCTTGAGTGCCACCGGGAAATACTCTTCTTTGAAATCTTGCAGAGTTTAATGAAGGAGGAAGATGCAGAGAAAGGAAAGAAAACATTTTCGTCAGAACCGACATACCGTGCCTGCATTCAGTCCAATGTTTGTGCATGTTTAATGCACACACACAGCTTGATGGAAGAAGCTCAGACGTTTTGTTTTGCAGTGTTTGGGTGTGAGTCAAAAGGAAACACGTGTTTCCATTCTGTTTCTTGCAGCTAGCTCAGTCAAGCGAAGGGAAACAAACCCAATTCTTACCTCCTTAATACTGAAAACATAAGTAACGGGCAAGGAGGGACGGGTACTAGATCGGTAGTATGGTATCCCTTCTGCCAGGCCAGGAAAGCAGGGAGGAAACGATGCTGTCTATTCCTTGATTGGTCAGGGCTTCATCTGATTGGTTTGGGGTTTGGTATTTTCTTCTCAGTGTTGCTTGCACGACTGACTCCAACCTGTGCTTTGTTTTATTCTGCCTGGCTTGAAGTTGAACTTTGCATGCTAGGAAAGCATTCTGCAGTTGAGCTACACCCCCAACCCCCTCTGGCAGTTTTCTATCTGTGAAATACAGATGGATATTTAGATGAAAATACATACAACTACAAAGTAGAATCATAGGGATGGTCATGTGATTTTACAGCAGACAGGTGGATTTAAAGGCACATGCTATTCCTTCTTGTTACACTTGGGCAGTGGAAACAAACTACTGTGGTCTTTATGGCTTAGTGATGGAGCCAGCCAGTAATGGAGCCACCTATTGGCTTTTGTTTTGGGGTGTTGGTTTGTTTGTCTTCACTATAAGTCCAGAAAATGCTTAGCTGGCAGTTTGAGAATTCGAAAATGTAAATGTTGAAATGGAAGTCGAATGGAGAGTCTCCCCAACTCCTAACTGGTTAACTAATGAAGCACATGCAATATCCTATTGTCACTAAGTACTTCAAGCTCAGGCTCTGGACTCACCCACTAGAACCTACACTTCTTAAAGATTTGGGGTGGGGGGAGTTCAGTTCGTTTGTCTTGTTCATTTCTGAATTCCAAGCCCTTAGGACAACGCCTGGCATAGCAAGAGCTCACTCAAGCACTGACCTGTCACTTGGTTCCAGTAAAATAAGTGACAAATGTCTTCTGTATGGCCAGTTTTCATTAGTCAATTTTGTTCCTTTGACTTGCCTAGGACTGAACTGAAATCTGTGCTGTTATGTTCCTTGATATAGACTCCGTGATTTGTCTTGAGCTCAGATTCTGGGGGACTTTTAAATTGTTTTCAAAGGAAAACACGTGCTTTGTGCATCATTCACCATGGATCCATGGTGTTTTAGAAAAGCTCGTCATTTATATGTCACATCAAAATTCATTTTCGTTTTCCACAGTTCAGTACTGAATTTGAACTTTGATGTCTAGCTCAGCAACAAACCCTGCCGATCTAAGAAGCAAACATGAAAGCCTGTTAACCTTAGGAACTGGGCATCCAGTCAGGAGCAAATTAAACAAAATTTGCTCCCACTTCAATAAATGTGATTTGCCCTAAAAAGGCCCTACCTTTCAAGCTTTGACTACCATCTGCTACTGGATATTAGAAGCAAACAGAGCAGAGAGCAACAATCCATGACTACTATGAAGATACCAGTATCTGGCTTAAATATGGAAATATAGAAAATTAAATACTGACTACAGAGAGACTTCATTATTTGAGATCATTTAGAATCTTCCAGCAAGTATATCTGACGACTTCTGTTATGACATTTATCATCCCCTGGGATATGACATTACAGTTGGATAACACTTTCTGTGCAGATATATAAAGTTTGAAAGGATTTATTTTGTAATTTGGGGGCTAAGGTTACTACTAAAGCTTTTCATCTCCTTTGTTGTATTTAGAACTTCAGATTTGGTTCCCTGTGTCACATAGGAGTATTAAAGCCATCTGAGGACGAAGTTGGGTATATTAATATCATTTTTAAAAAGAAAAGAAGTGCTTTGAAGTAAACAAGTGTCAGATAAAATAAAATCTTTCTTTTCTGAATATAAAAACTGTATCAGGGCTGGAGAGATGAATCAGTTGGTAAAGCCACTTGGTATACGAGCCTGGGGACCTGAGTTTGATTCCCAGAACACATGTAAAGGTGTGTATGTTGGGGAGGGATGGAGAATTAAGTCCGCAGCTTGTCCTTTGATATCTCAACACATGTCTATCCTACAATACACAGACACATAGACAGACAGTCAAACAGACTCACATTCTTTTACAGCTTTACATTCTACATTCATCAAAAAATATTGCACTATCTGTCTTTAGTTTGGTGTAGTACTGGGTCTCAAACCAATGCAAGCTAGGAAAATTCTTTACTTTTCAGCTCTAACCTGACTTCCCTGTTCCATATATTGTTGGAATGTACTTAAATAAATATCATTGATCCTGCTAAATTTACTATGTCTTATATTACCTATAAGTTCTCTTAAATTGAAGACTAATTGTGAAAGAACAAAAAAACAAAAAAACACAACAACAACAACAACAACAACAAAACCTGTAATTTTGTATGTATCATTAAGGTCAAAAATGCCAATCTTTACATTTTCTTTTCTTCTTTTAGCACTTTCAACAGGTTGATCACCTAATCATTGGAACTTTAATGCATTGATGTAGGAAATAGAGCTAGTGCTATCAACTTAATTGTGCTGTGGAGATTAAATGAGCTGATACAGGGGAGACAAGAAGCACATTTATTAACTAGACAATATATAAAACACCAAATCCAGACGCGAGTGCAACAACTATGCAGGCCATCAGAGGATACAGGGTCTTGGCCCTGAACAACCAATGAGGAACGTTGTTTTCAAAGGATTTTACTCATCTATGTAGAGTAGTTTACATTTAACCAAGAGGTAAGTAATTTTATCACCATCAGGGGAATCTGTAGCTATCCAAGCTAAGATAATGACAAGGGTAATTAAATTCTCTGCCTCATTGCACACCATTTTGGACATTAGGGGATTTGTTCCTTAGGGGATGACAACAAATTCAAACTCTCCTCCTCAAAATGAGGCACCAACGGAAGAAGTGCAAAGTTGGAGAGAGCATCTAACAAGGATATTATCCAAGGGTCATGGGGTCATCAGTTAGACCAGTTACACATTTGCTTCTATCCCACCTGTCACTCCCCTCGTTACCATAGGGTCACATGTTTGAACAGCTTGTCCCCAGCTGATGGTGCTAATTGGAAAAGTAGTGGAATTTTATGCAGGTTGAGGTTTTGTGCCTTAATGTACTGGCCCCACTTCCTATTCAACCTCTCCATACTGAGTGCAGATGCAATGTGACATCTCAGCTTCCTGTTCTTACTCACTATGATGCCCCTGCATGCTGCCATGTTGTCCCAGACTTAGTGGACAATATCCCCTGAAACTGAAAGATAAATTAAACCCTTTCTCTGAGTTGTTTCTGTTCGGTAATTTATCACAGTGTTGAGCAAGTAAGTAAGGCACTTCTTTTTTTCTTTTTTTTAAGAAAAGGAGTCTTTTGTAGCACATCAAAGGATTTCATGGGAGAAACCCATCACTTTGTAAAACAAATATACACCAATTTAAAAAATATATAATTTGATCACATTAACATGTCTTCATTACTCTTTACTGGTCCCCAATTATAATCATTTAACAATGAGGATTCTCTCTCTCTCTCTCTCCTTTCTATCTTAAGGAAGTAGACATACCAGTATTATCATGGAAAAAAATTACATAGTTCAGTAAGATTGCTCAATGGGTGAAGATGCTCAAATGGATGAAGATGCTCCCTAAAAGTCTGAGATCTGCATGCACCATTCCCTGTGCACAAGTAAATAAATGAAAGTCTTAAAAATATTTTCAAAAAGAAAAGCAATTACACTCATGTTGTAAGCAGAGACATAGGTGTATTCTCTCATTTATCATTTACAAAATCTTATGAGATTATGAAGATAATATCTATATTCCCACTAATTATGGAGGGCAATTACAACATGATGGAGGTAATAAATATAGGTGCTGTGTTCTCTGGCTTTTCCATAGTAGCATCCATGATAAACAGCAAAGCAAGAAATAAAAATAATGGTAATAGGGCAGAAATGACCAAATATATATGTTCATAACTATTAATCAGGACAAAAGGATATCACACATTAGGGAGACAGGAGTACAAGGAACGCATAGAAAGCCAGCTCTGCTTCTACTTATGTTTGAAAACCTCTCCCATTTCCATTGAATTCTGTAATAGTTCCTTATCTGGGTTACCCTATGCCTCTAGCATTTTCTTCTCAGCTCCCCTCCCTTTTCTCCCTTCATTTATACATTTACTTAAGTATTTCCCAGGTTTGTGCTCATTTACTTCTCTGGAGATAGTAGCAACTCTCAAAGCTTCAGCTGTCATTAAGGGCTGAGCTAGTCCTGATTCTAACATCATCCATGATATTTCACATGAAGTCCCCACATATTTTTAATTTAATATTTCAAATGTTTGACTTTTGGATCTCTTGTATTTTACATCACCTGAGTTAAACACTTATCATAGATTTTTTTTGTGGATGACATAGTTGGTTATTTGTTGATGATAACACAACTTTCCTCATTCTATGTATTCTTCATTTTTTCCCCTTGTTGTAGAGCAGCTGAAATACCCTTTGCTCTCACATTCATTTCCTTCCTATGATCAGTAACATCTAGTAAGTCTCAGAGATACTTTTCTTGGCTCTCTGAAAGAACACTGTTAATTTACTCTGAGCCTATTAAAAATCTAGTTTTCTCCGTCAAGTCTAAGTTATCTTCTCAAAATTAAGATTTGTACAGTGTATATTTGACTATATGTATACATGTTATATTTTAAAAAGCAAAGGCAGAAGCAATTGGGGAAGGAGGAAGTCTGTGAGGGAAAAGGAAGGATGGATAAAGGTAATAGAGGCATGGATATAAATAATATATGAGCATATATATATGATATATGATATACATATAGTGTGTATGTGTGTAGTGTGTGTGTATGTGTGTGTGTGTGTGTGTGTGTGTGTGTGTGTGAGAGAGAGAGAGAGAGAGAGAGAGAGAGAGAGAGAGAGAGAGAGAGAGAGAGAGAGAGAGATTGCCATAATGAAACCAATTTTTGGTAATTCTTCTTTCTTTCTTCTTTTTTATTAGATATTTTCTTTATTTGCATTTCAAATGTTATTCCCTTTCTCGGTTTCCCTGCTCCTCCTCCCACCCCCCATCCAGAATCCCCTGTCCCATTCTCCTGTTTCTATTCTAACTTTAAAATTTTATTTTAAAATTAAACTGGGTACATCGCCCTCTATCCAAAGGCTTTCAATGTCTTCCCTTTGGGGAAGCAATCTATCATCAGTTCATTGTTGAAATCCTTCAAGCTATATCAATAATATCCCTGGAAAGGAAACAAAATTAAACACAAAACATGCCTCCCACTATCTACTGTGGACCAGGTCCTTGCTAAGCATTTTAACATACATTCCTATAAATTGTCACAATGGCCTACAGGCAGTACTATAATTAGCTCCTGCATTTTAGTAAGCAGTTGAGTGATTCAGCCAAGACCATGGAACCAGTTACAAGCCCTGCTAGAACTGAACAAGATCCTATGGCCACTATAACACCAGCTTCTGTCTGCTCACGCCTACTGTCTGCCTTCTCTCACAGAACTCGCTGTATTCAACTGACCTCAAAATTTTGAAAATGTATCCTTTACTACATTTTATTGGTCTTATACCCAAGTTAGCATCTTTACCTGGAGTCTTTGTCCAGGTTCCACCATGTAAAATCGACTCCACCTACATGCACTTATAAAAACTGTATCCCAGCACTATTCTTGCCTTACTTGGCATATAGCTAATTGTGCGTTAAAACAGAATCACAGGAATAACTACAATTCTAGAGGTTAAATTTCATGTCTCTAACAATTCCAAATAAATTGCCATTTAATAACTATGTGATGAATTAAAATGATCACGATGATGCTTTCTACTCTGAATCTTTCATTAGTAATATAATCATAATTAAGCGTCGGGACTGGGTTTGAAAGCCCATTCCACTGTTTATTGGCAGTACTTTCTGGGGAAAATTGTCTGGCTTCATTAAACAAGAGTCACCTCATTTGTAATATGAAGATATTAATAGTGAGTGGCCCGATAAGAGAAGCTAAACAAAATTCTTACTAAAATCTTGTACTTTATATTTTATCCATCAATATTAGTGGTCACAAGAACAATGAGAGTAAAATAGTGTCTCCGATTAGTGCCTTCTTGACTAAATGTCAGCAATAACCATCTATCCATTAAACTAGCTGCTATGTTACAGAAAGCAAAGCAAAAAAATGTAAACCGAAGCACACAGGTAATCAGGAGAGTCAAATATACTGATTCTAAAATGGAATTGCCAATCATCTGCTGTCATCCTGAGTCTGAAATGGCCGTGGGACGAAGGGTGGCTCAGATGAATCAACAGGTCTATCCAAATGTCTTCAAGTGTTTCTGGGTTCCAAAGGTGTCACCTCAGACTGGAAAGTCAGGTCTGGCTCCCAGTAGTTTCTTTGAGGCAAATTCAGTTCAACAGTTCTGTCAGTCATCTATCAGTGAAACACTAACAAGCTAAAAACAACAGCAATGGCAGCATTGGGACCGGAGAATATGATGCTGTGGAGTGGGAGGCTAATGAAGTTCCCCATCAATGTGTTTCATTTCCATGCCTTCTGAATGCAGCCAGCGATCTAAAATCCATCATCTGTAGCTTCAGGGTGGCAATGAGTTATTGCTTTCCCAGTTGCACTGAACAATACCCCAGGAGTAATGACTAGCAAGTGTAAGCGGTGGGACAATGAGATAATTCATCTCCCTGGCGTGTCCAGCAGTGTTAAGTCAGCCTTGCCATTAAGCCACACCAGCTCCAGCATTCACTTGATGGCATCTGGAGTTAACCCAGCACATTGCATTTTAGATTTCAAGAAAGCCTCCATTAGTCAAACTTGTTTGACTATCTATTGGTGACCGAAACCCCAAAGGATATAGGTCATCTAGATTCTACATTTTATGCTAAAGGCTTACACCAAATCACAAATGTAGATTATGTTAATTTATATAAGTGACTTTTGATGAGATAATGTTTTGGGTTTTGTTTTTGCAAATGACAGCCGCAGAAATACTTTAAAAGAAACTTTACATTCATGTTACTGGCTTTCAGTCAGTAACAGCCTGACTCCTGGGAATTATATACCACTTAGGTTGAGATCTCAGAGACACGATTTAAATGTGACCATTGTTTAGGAAAAAATAAGGCAGAGGTTTTTTTCCTCCAAATTGAATTAATTGTGGAAAAATCATGAAAGTCAATAGTAAATCCATTTCTGACTGAAAGCTCAATCTAATCCAAGAGTGGGGCAAGAGATCTAAGCCCTCCGGCTCATAATTAAGCATGTGTGTGTGTGTGTGTGTGTGTGTGTGTGTGTGTGTGTGTCTGTATATGACTGTGTATGTGAAGTATGTCCATATAGTATAATTTTCACAATAGTGAATACATGCTCAGGGCAGAAGCCAGACGAAGACATCTGTGTCTTGCTTTCACTCTTTGCATTAATCCCATGAGACAGAATCTCTCACTGACCTGGAGCTAGGCAGGTAGCCATCATCCAGAAAGCCCTATCAATTGTGATGTGTCCATTCCTCACAGATCTGAGAGGTGCTAACCTGGACAAACTCAACATTTACAGAGTATACTGTGTTCTGGACTCATATCCTTATGGATGCACAGTTACACAGGTATCTGTTGAGATGTACCTGTATCCTTTCATTCTTATGAGTTCTGGATAAGTCAAGATTGATCAAGGAACTCCCATGCAAAGTACCTTGCCTGGCACAAAGTAAGTGCTCAATAAATAGAATGGATAATCCCTATGAAATCCGTTATCTTAACCCTAATTTTTTTTTGTTTTTTTGTTTTTGTTTTTGTTTTTATTATTATTTTCTTTATTTACATTTCAAATGCTATCCCGAAAGTTCCCTATACCCCCACCCCCACCCCTGCTCCCCTACCCACCCACTCCCACTACTTGGCCCAGGCCTTCCCTTGTGCTGGGTCATATAAAGTTTGCAAGACCAAGGGGCCTCTCTTCCCAGTGATGGCCGATTAGGCCATCTTCTGCTACATGTGCAGCTAGAGACACAAGCTCAGGGGTTACTGGTTAGTTCATAATGTTGTTGCACCTACAGGGTTGCAGCTCCCTTCAGCTCTTTGGGTACTTTCTCTAGCTCCTCCATTGGGGACCCTGTGTTCCATCCAATAGCTGACTGTGAGCAAACACTTTGGTGTTTGCCAGGCACTGGTATAGCCTCACAAGAGGCTGTAATATCAGGGTCCCTTCAGCAGAATCTTGCTGGCATGAGCATTAGTATCTAGGTTTGGTGGCTGATGATGGGATGGATTCCCGGATGGAGTAGTCTCTGGATAGTCCATCCTTTCATCTTAGCTCTAAATTTTGTCTCTGTACCTATATCCTTTCATGAGTATTTTGTTCCTTATTCTAAGGAGTAATGAAGTATCCACACAATGGTCATCCTTCTTGGTTTTCTTCTGTTTTGCATAATGTATCTTCGGTATTCTAAGTTTCTGGGCTAATATCCGCTTATCAGTGAGTGCATATCTAGTGACTTCTTTTGTGATTGGGTTACCTCACTAAGGATGATATCCTCCAGATACATCCATTTGCCCAAGAATTTCATAAATTCATTGTTTTTAATAGCTGAGTAGTACTCCATTGTGTAAATGTACCACATTTTCTGTATCCATTCCTCTATTGAGGGACATCTGGGTTCTTTCCAGCTTCTGGCTATTATAAATAAAGCTGCTATGAACATAGTGGAGCATGTGTCCTCATTACCAGTTGGAAGATCTTCTGGGTATATGCCCAGAAGAGGTATTGTTGGGTCCTCCGGTAGTACTATGTCCAATTTTCTGAGGAACCGCCAGACTGATTTCCAGAGTGGTTGTACAAGCTTGCAATCCCACCAGCAATGGAGGAGTTTAACCCTAATTTTTGAAGTTTCATATTATTTAGACATTAAGAACCCTGAAGTGTAACAGTCTAGACAACACTTGTATACATGATAAATGAAGGAAATGCAGACATTTGGCCTTTTACTCTCATAATTATCCACCAGACACCAAATATTTTGTATATATTTTGTCAGTGCAGTTTTGTGATTGCATTATTATGCATTTAATTTGCATATTAACTTTATTATTCATTTTCTTTCAAACTTTAGAGCATCAGGCTATGTAAGTGTTTTTCTATCTTTATGGTCTCCAGTTTACTTTATGGCAGCCGCTATTCATCTGTATAATTGGATGCACTCATATCAGGAGCTTGGTTTTAACAATGATTTAGTTCATCTTTATTAATCCCCAAGTAAAAGATCATACTATTTGTTATTTATCTGATGTGACAGCAGGTCCAAGCTCTTTGGGTGCTAGCCTTAGATGGAAGGGATTTTCTGTCTATATCGATTTCTTAGAACTGTGGTTGGCATCTATGGTGGTGCCATGGCCCCTCTTTATTTACTTATTTGTGTTTAGCTGATATTTCCTTCCTCCTTTCTATCTCCTCTTTCTGATTGTCCTCTGCAAGATTTCCATTTTACATGGGTCATAAAGTGTGGATACCAGGTTATGGAATGTTGTACATTCACTGTGGGTCTAGAGCTCCTTGAAATATAGTGAAGGAGGATTGAAGCAGAGAGCGTCACTCACAAGGCAGAATGAGAAGGATTGAAATCTAATGAAGGGCAAAGATGGCAACAGGCTTTAACACAACCTGGCATATAACCCAAGGTTCTCTTGGGGACAGAATTCTAGATTCCATGTCTTATGGTAAAATGTCACTCCAGGTCTCAGGTGTAGATGTGGGGTCAAGACTCTAATATCACTCCCAAGATATTTCATAAAAATGGCTTTTGGTAAGATGATAGGGTGGGGTTTTTTGTTTGTTTGTTTGTTGTTTCTTTTGTTTTGTTTATTTGCAGAAAGGTCCAACAGACTTAGAAAGACAGTCTTACAGAAAATTTATGTTGACTATAAAATGCATTCCTCTTGTTTCTGATGTGTGTCTAAGTACACACACACACACACACACACACACACACATCCCCCACTTTTCAGTCATCACATATCAGTATTTCTTCAAGAAAACTGCCATTCTATATTTGTGCAAGTTTTGTTGGTAATAGACAGCTCATAAGTAGTTTATTTTGATTGATCTTCAGGAGGAACTGGCAACCTATTCTTGTTTTTATTTCCTTTTCAAAGAAGAGGCCAAAATGCCAAATGGTAGAGCCATCTTCACAAATTGACTAACTTACTTCATAAAACAACAATGAGCCTTCAATCCAAAACGTTTGGTTTAAAATTGAGATCTTTGTACCTCGCATGCTGCCCTCAGATCCATGTATGGAATGAAGGTCAACAGATTTTGAAGGTAGCATCATGTATCTATTAGAGATTTGTGGAAACACTCCTGATCTCCCATGCACATGGTTAGCAGTGGTCCAGTTTACATAATCCTGGCTCCCATTGCCTTCTCTCAGCATCCCCAACTCTGCTGTGATGGCACAGCTAAGCTGAGAGCTGCAGGGAGGATGCCCAGCAAGGCCTCTCTGCACAAGTGGCTAATGATCTGGAAAAGCTCCTAAGCCAGGAAACCCCAAAGAGACCTTTTTCACTAAGAACAAATAGCAATGAAAAGGATTGTGAGCCAACCTGCAGTGCGCAGCACTCTGTGGGAAATGAGATTGCCTCTGCTGGACACCTTTGTATTTCTCTTGTTCTCTTCTCCAGCACTACCAGTCTCTAAACAGCAATATTCCTCTGTACTCCATTGGTTATCCCCAAACAAAGTCCGGAGTCCAATCCAGTTCTGTCAATCGCCAAATCCAGGAATGAAGCTGAGTTAACAGTCGTCTAACTTCACTGAGAACTAACCTGGCAGATGTCGATGCTTGACTGTAAATATTCACACAGAGACAGCCAAAATGAGGCATCCAGGGTGAATTTATAGACGCAATAGACCAGAGGAATAGACCATTTATCACATTTCAGCTCAGATCCCTTTTATTCTCAAGGAGTCCCTTTGAATAGCATAAATTGTAGAGAAACAATATTATACAAGACAAATGTAATAAATACCCAATTTCCACACATCTGACCCAAGAGATATTACCAATAATGTTTTTGGAGGACACAGTTTGGGGAAGAAATTCTGCTAGTATGGTACAGGATCTGCCAGGACAGTGTCCCTTTGTCCTGCTTAACTCAGCTTCTGCACATATCTGCATTGCAAGTTGGGAAGGAAATTGTTGGACAAGGTTATAGATTCTTGTCAAACAAAACAGATGTCCTGACACATAAATTTTCACTATTCCTGAAAGGCTCATAATTAAAAAACGAATCCAAGAGGATTTACTGTAAATTACACACAGGGAGAAAGAAATTAATATGTCTTTTCTACACCAGCATTAACTACACAGAGAGAAGCTAATTGCTGCCCAGTTTTCTACGACCTTCTGTTTAATAGGTGGTGAAAGGACATTGTCAAAAGCTGCCCAGGAGCGAGTACAACATTTCATGGTAATCCTTTTTGTGATCCTATGAAGGTGAACATAGTGTGACATAGCTCTAGACAGAGTGGATAGGGGATAAGAGGCAGATGTCACTCACAAGTAACACCAGCTGCTCTCCAAATACTGAGCTGATTAACTCAACAATAGATTTCACTGGAGGGAAACTTATATTTGAAGCAATTATTTGCAAAAATCCCTCGGCCCCAAGAATCTCATTTTATGCACATGAACTTCAACAGAGATCTTTCTGCCTTTGTTAAACGCATCCCATTCATGATTTCATTAATATCATCAGCAACAAACTGACAGAAAATACTGCACCGTGAAAGCATAAACCCCAAACAAGGAATGTCAGCTAATCTGAAATAAATGATTTCTGATTCCTAAGTTATTTTGATCCTTTGGCCTTCTATGCTTTTGTTTTGGCTTCTTTTCTTGAAGAATTCAAGTTTGCCATTAATATTAATTGTCAAAGGCCACTTAAGGAAGTCTTGAGATTTATTTAAAAAGCATCAAAAGGGGTGGGACATTTCACTGCCTCAGTTAGAAAAAGGTATGATTTATGCAAATTATAAATGAAAAACAAACAAAAATTCATGTCCTGAGTTCTCTCTCTCTCTCTCTCTCTCTCTCTCTCTCTCTCTCTCTCTCATCCATTTTAATGCCTTTATTTTTCCTAGGTTTTCTTTTCCCCACATAAAAGGCCCATACATTAGTGTATGCCTGAAATGTTAGCATTAGAGATGTGGAGACAGGAGGGTCTTGCTGGACAGCCAGTATAGCAGAATTGGCAAGTTCTAGGTTGAGGGAGAGACTCTGTCCCAAAAAGTAAGGCTGAAAGCAATTGAGAAAAATGCCTTATATTAACCTCTGGCTCCCACAATCCTATGCACACATGTGAATGAATGCATACATGCACACGTGCAAGCACACACACATATATACTGAAATAGAAGTACTTTAAATGAATTAGTAAATGAATCAACAACTTCCAGCAGACTAGAGTTTTAAAAAGCAAACTATTTTCTTGAGGAGATTTTAATGAGTAAAGATTTTGGAGAAACACAGGAAAAGAGGAAATGTCGTGTGCACTTAGGGCTTAGTATGTAGCTGAATGATGTTCAGTATGCCTCTACAAACTAGATGTCTATACTTGGGGTTGACATGACTAGTTGAAGCCAGAATTCTTTCCTGCAGAGTTCATCCATTGCTCTCAAAAATATTTCCAATGTAAAGCTCACAGGGAGAGACTCTAAGGCACAGAGAGCTGTTACGTAAGATGAGCTTTATTTGCCAGTCTGACTGTATGGACTGTCCTAGAGTGAGTCTTCTTGGAAGAACGTGTTCTCTTCCTTCAAATAAGCTAAACTGGAGGCAAAAACAAATTATTGCAATGACAGTTTTAATACCTTCAAATAACCTTGAGTTCATAAGAATTATTTTCACAATTTGTAAGACATTCACAAGACCTATTTTCAAGACCAATTTACAACATGCAATTTTTTCTACTTCTGTCCATATTTTGTCTCTTGGTGTTGCATTCTTTCCTTTTCTTACATAGACAACATACATGTACTGAATTTGCTGGATGACATCAATCTATGCTTTGTTTTACATTTCATTTTATTAGCCTGTCTACCATTATAAGTACACTGAAGAGAGAATTTCTTCCCCAATTAACATCCAGAGTCAAAGAATGCTGCTTGCCTGCCATGCAACCCCAGGGGAGCACAGCTGCAGAAGATGCCTGGCCCTTGTCTCATGTCACTTTAGTTTACCTCACTGCTCTGGCACAACAGTGTCCTCAGATTTCATATATTAGAAGGTTAATATCCAATGAAACAGTGTGTGGAGGAAGAGAATCTTTAGAGGTGGGTTGATAGTATATTTTAGGAAAACTTAACCAGTAGTTCCTTCTCTCCTGCCATGACAGAACACAGCTTCACCCACCGTATGGCAGGGGGTGTATACAAGGTACTATCATGAGAGCTCAGCTATGCAGCTCTGATCAGTCAGCATCAAATCTTGGACTTCTCAATCCCACATGACACATCATGAGATATAAACTCCTGTGGTTTATAGATTGGCCAGTGGGAGGTGTTTTACTACCATAGCACAAGATAAACCAAGACACGGTGCCTGCATCTTTCTGCATGTCTGCCATTACTGTCTTTGCTTCATGGCAAATTAGCCAATCAACAAATGGAATAATATACTGAACATACAAATCTCAAAAGAAGAATACAAATGGCATTTTTTTTTCCTTTTTAAAATGTTCAACAGCCATCAGGAGAGTACAAATTACAAACTGCTTTGTAATTTCACCCCCTAGGTCAGTGGCCATAGTCAAGAAAAATAAAAATAAATGATGCAGTAGTTGTGGGAAGGAAGTTCTGTGTCAGACTGCTGGTGACAATGTCAACTGGTATAGGCATTATAGAAGTCAGTGTGGAGTTGCCTCAAAGCATTTAAAATAGTCCTGGGGAAGTCGCTCAGTGTTGGAGAACTTGGAAAACATGGTGGAGGCTCTCCAAATTGGTGATAAATAAATGGAAATATATTTATCACGTGAGCTAGTTTAATCATTCATAGGTAGATATCTGAAAGACTATGTTAATATGCCATAACAAGACTTGCATACCCACGTTTATTGCAGTCCCATTCAGAAAAGCTAAGGAATAGAAAGCTTGAGTGTGTGTCGGCAGAGAGATGGGTAAACAACATGTGGTACATGTATACACTGGGATTACATTCAGCTGTTAAGAAACTGAAATCATGACATTTGCCAGAACATTTTTTTTTTTTAAAAAAAGCTGGAGATAATTATACTAGAAAATGTATTGGACTCAGAAAGAAAGCATGTTTTCTCTCATATGCAGATTCTAGATTTAAAGTGTGTGTGTGTGTGTGTGTGTGTGTGTGTGTGTGTGTGTGTGCAGATTTTTTTTAAATAGAAGAGGGACAGTGATGTGAAAGGACTGGAAAGAAAGGAATCCTCATTTTTACAAAAATTTATTTTATGTCTGTATGTGAAGTCTTTCTACACAGGCTTTTGCAGTTGCTTGCAAAGGGCAAAATACCTTCAGTCCTCTGGAGCTGGGGACACAGGTGGCTGTAAGCCACCCAACTTGGACACTATAGACTGAACTTGGATCCTCTCAGTGAGTAATAAGAGTTCTTTTTGCTGAGCCATCTTTCCTGCCCTCCTGAGGAAAAGATCTTAAGGAATTAGAGAGGGCTGTGGAACAAGGACTTGAAGAAGAGCACAGTACGGTGGCATACATGCAAAGAAGTACAGAGAAGAAACTTTCTAATGTGTACGTCAACTTAAAATACAAAAAAAAAAAATATTAACAGGTTGTTTTTTCAAAAAGAAACCAGTGTAGAATGAAGTATTTTGCCTCCTGTCCAGTTCCCTTGGCTTCTACAATGACTCCGAAGTGCTTTTCTTTTGTACTAATTCTCTTAGAACAGTGAAACAAACCATTCAGCAGATGAAACCATTCCTTAAAACCCTGCAGATGTCTTATGAAGAAGCAGCCTACCCAGTTTTTATTGTTTTGCCTTCCTGATGCCTCTGCTTAACTGTTCAAAGTAAGAGGCTGGGTCTTACAACAATGTTTTGATTTTTCTACTCTGATTCTTTTATTCTGATTGTGTTAAGGAATACAGAAAAAAAAAAAAAGACTCATTAAAAGATTAAAAATGGTCTCAAATGACTGGAGCACTGAAGGGGTCATGCTTATTAAAAGGTCATGGGCAGGGCAGGGTTACCTACTTCAGAACTGTGTGGGTGTTTCACATTGCAATAGGAAAAAAAAAAAGAATAATTTATATAATTTCCTACCCTAAGTTTGTTAGGTAACATCTTTGGGAAAATTTCAGAGTGTTTTGTTAATAGCAGAATTATGGACTTATTCCAAGGTGACACTATATATTATGATGGAAATTTTTTGAGTATTTATTTTACTTTTATAAAGAAAATAATATATAATGTCAAACTAAAGAACTTGGCTATAAAGAGAATATCTGCTAACACATACAAGACAAAGAAATGTGTATTGCTTGAACATCAAAACATGGTTAGAGGTATTCATGCTTCAAACTCACCAATGAATGACAGAATTTAACAGAGGCATGGTACTGTACTTCCTTTCAGAAGTTCTCAGTATCTACAAATGATCTGTACCAACACCTTGCCACTACGAAAGGGTAAGTCAAAACTTAAGGAGCAAAGGTGTGGTACCAGACATGAGGGCCTAGAAATGGGTACACTTGCAGCATATTGTCTCATGACGAAAGATGTTTATGACTAGGCCACATCATGATTTTCTTAGAAAGTCACAGTGAACAGAAAAAGAGAAAATAAATCATCCTGAAAAGACAACTTGTAATAATAGCCTCGTTATAGCTTCCATGAAACGGTCATTAAGTTATGTGCAGAATGAATCTCAGGGAGTTTTGTAATGAAGGTGGTTCTGGGAGGCTAAATAAAAATAAACTGTAGTGACGACGACGATGACGGCGTCCTCTCTTTGCTCCTTGGCATGGGCTTTCATACTGTTTAAATGTAAGCTCCTAGCACCATATGGTTCCTGAAGCATCTGAGAGAGAAGTACAAACTTGCCACCCAGTTCCGTATCTACTGACGACGAGTGCTTCTGGAGCGTGGGAAGAGAGTATCTTGCTCTGTTCTGGTTCATCTTGGGGCTGGAAGAACGTGCAGCTTAAGCCTGGTTCTTCTACCTGGTTCTACTTCAGGGCAATCCCAGCAGAGCACAGCTGTGGCTGAGCCTGCTGCTGTGGGCCCACCTTGCCAGCTCCAACGCTGGAGACCAGCTGAGAAAACCCACACTCGGCTTTCCTCCCTGGGTCTGAGGACTAGCCAAACCTTACATTCAAAGATTCCCTGCAAATGCCCCCCTTTCCTCTATTGTGGATACTGGTGCGAATCCTAGACGATCTTTTTCCTTAACCGTTTTTCCCCTCTGGTATTTAAACGGAATCCTTACTGCTCCAAATTAAATCCATTCTTTCTAGCCCTGTCATTGCTAACTAATGAGAACAATTCCTCTCTCTGCTCTCGGTGGCTATGCGTGGGGTATTTACGGATGAGAATCATATCTTTCTTTAGCCTACTTTCTTAACTGTAGACTGCACAGGTGATAAAATGGGTTAATTGTTGCTATAAAAATATTTTCTATCCTCGTAAGAAAGAATTTTTTCCCCTCCAAATCATTTTAATCTCTTTGTTTTGCGTGATACTCTTATCATCTGATGGGGAGTAAAACTCTCTACCATCATAGACACAGGATCTGCGGGAAAATGTTAAATATGCAAGATGCATGCATAAATCAACTTGGTCACTGGGCAGTTTCCTCTGTGTCACACCCCTCTGCTAGGAAAGCCTCAGCTTTCACCACGGATTCTTTTCATACCTGTGGTCACGTTGGCCACCAAGTTTTATGAATGATTTCTTATTGGAACAGAATCACGTCTTAAAAGCATACTGTCTGCGTGTAATAAAACAGATGGTATGATCTGCAAAGTCCATAATGCCAACATACTGTCCCTTTAGAGAAAGTTTACCAACCCCCTGCTGTCGGCCCATCTAGGCCCAAGTGTGACAGTATGTATTGGAAAGCATATGCACCTATATTGCAGTTAGGTAGAATATCCTCCTGTGTTTATCTAAGGCACACCAGGAAGATAAGAGAATCCAGGCCAAGACTGGGCTGGTACTCACTATGTGAAGCTGGAGGAAGTCACCAAGTCCAGGGGCACTGTCAATGCGTACTAAGATACCATCCTTCACAGTAGTGCTGAAGCCCACGGCGAGGCGGTCAGAGCGTGTGCTGGGTCTGTCATTTGCTGGCCAGGTATAGAGGATGAGGCCACCACTTTTCCCAAAGATGTATGTTGCACCAGCTGTGAAAGGAAAGAAAAAGGAGACATGAGGGCCACTGTATTATGCACTTCCTGCTCTAGTATACTTTTGAGAGAGAAAACCTTCTCACACTTTACTATATTTGGTTACTAAGAAAGATGACTTCCAAAGCTTCAGGTGTCTGTCTCCCCACATTAAAGATGTCAGCAATGGGAAGAAATAACCAAACATGTTATTGAGGGATATTCAGCTTCTCTTGTTCCTAATGCATTACAGTGGACATACTGGCTAATGAACTCAGGTGCACGTTAACAAACAACCTTCCCTCTTCCGTAGCAGCAGAATAAGCCTTCCATTTGGCTAAGACAGGCATGAAATAGAAACTTTGTCCCCTGGCTCTGGCTATCAAAACGTTCTCATCAGTGGTCTCAGCCTCTTCAGGGGTGCCTTCCCAGAAAGCTTGCAGTGAAGAAGCCCAAAGGTACAATTGCTTTTGCAATCCACAGAAGTAAGTGTGGTCTTGTGGTAGGAAGCAATATAGGTGATACAATATTTCTATGAAATGACTGGAAACAGTAATATTTAATATTTCAAAATTTGGGGGTTTGGAAATTTCATGTGTGTATATATATAAATGTGTACATATTCATATTTATGAAATGTATATATACACATATGCATATTTATGTATATATGTATGTATGTATATGTATACACACATATATCAATTGTAAATATAAAATTTGTTTTTGTTTATTATATAGTTTATATGTAAGAGCTGCAGATAACTTTAGACAGGATTTTAGAGTGTTTGTGTCTTGGCTATTGTGATCTATCATAGGCAGTCAAATGTGACTTTTCCAAAGTGGTAACAAGGTTCACTAATTTTCAACCATTTTTTTGCAGATTTCAAATGTGGTGTTTCTAGAAATGATCTAGCTGGATGATTGAAAATGTTTATGGGTTTCATTATTATGCTGTTATAAACATGCTGACAGAAATTATTTCTGGAATCTTTTAAGAATACACATTCTCTCCATCAATATTTATCTGGTGGTATTTATTTGATATTGGCACAATAGGTCTCATCTCTTTTTAGAAACTCAAATCCAGAAAGGAAATATAGAAAACTACCTCAAGAAAACAACATCCTCACTTGGCAAATGATATGATCAATTATATCCGGTTTATGCTCGCTTATGCTTTTACTATTTAATTCCTATTTTTACTATTATCAGTATTGATCCTATGTTACCAAGAATACATTAATTGAAGCTACTTACAAAACCAACACAGAGCAAACGAAGAAAATATCCTTAATCCTATTTGTCAACTTGATGGGATTTTTTAATTACCTATGCATGCCACCTCCCAGCGTGCCTATAAGAGATGATCTAGGCTGGGTTAAGTGGTGTGTGAAGAAGGAGAGTGAACAGAGTTGTCGATTACATATGAAGGGAAATGCCAGCGCAGCCCCATAAGTGGCCTCTGCCAGCTTTCTGACTCCTGATGTAACATGACAGTTGTCTGGAGCCTCTGCCACCACCACGTGCTGCTTGGTGGACTGCATCTTTGAACTGTGAGTTAAAGCAAACTGTCTCCTCTCCTTTAAATTTATTTTTAGTGGGGGCACTTTATCACAGGTGACAGGTAACTAATAAAGATTAATATTTTAAGATATTTTAAACTCTATATTAAGAAACACACACCAAGTTGTAAATTGGGGAAGAACCTATAAATTTGGTAACCAAAATATACTATGACATTGTATGCCAGTTTTATGCCAGTTACCAGTGGCAAATAGTTTTCATCAATAAACTTCCCAACATCCAAAGATCATTTAGTAGTAGATTTTCCTGTGTGTATCCCAGTGAACTTGAGACACTTGTAACTAATTTTGTAAACAAAAAGAGAACCATTCCTTCAATCTTTAACAGTTATTAAAAATCTCTATCACTGGTCTATATCTACTATCACAGTTAACTTATAGAAAATATCTAAACAAATTTCATTGGCAGTCCAAGAAATAGATTATGTAGCTTACTTTAAAAAAATGGACTCATTTGGGCTAGAATTGGGAGTTTTTGTAGTATGCCATTCCTGTACAAGCACTGAGCCATCTGAGATGTATGAAAGCCCACTCTCCTCCTGGAAAGGTCATATTTGAGGCTTGCTTACGTTCCATCCATTTGTATATCACAAGCAGCACAGAATTTATGTCCCTTTAAGAGCTTTGCAATCCTTACGGGAGTCTACAGAAAGCCCTCAGAATCATCTAGAGAAGCTGGGACTATGGTATGCAAAGTTTATGTTAATTCCATATGCAAAATAGTGTTTGCTCTTGCCTACCCACAAACACCCTCAAAGCTGCTTAAAATTAGAACTCTTGGTAAAACAATTTATGCTTGCTATCTCTCCATCTGTGAAGAGTCTAAACAAGTCCTTGGCTGTAGATGATCACAAATGTCACCCTTGCTTTCTTCCTTCTTTATTTGGAAAACTGAAGGTTATTTAGTGATTAATGTATAAAATCACCAAAAATGCAAATCAGCCAGTGACATTTCATGCCAGTTTACAAAATCTTACCCAAGTCTGCCCAGCATTCACAGTGGATTTGCTCCAGAGGCACATTCCTGCTCTCCCAGGGAAGAATTTTATCAACACAAAAAAGTTAAGCATACATAGCAAAGCTCAAGGCTTTATCATTTGCTAAGCCTTTTCTATAACCTTAGGTGGGGCTCAGCAATTATAGGGAATGTTTTATTTTATTATTATTATTATTATTATTATTATTATTATTATTATT
>NC_034596.1:85063926-85101044 GCF_900095145.1 Mus pahari | reverse complement strand
GCTGGGATTAAAGGTGTGCGCCACCATGCCCAGCTTGAATGTTTTATTTTTTTTAACAGTTTTACAGATGCTCAGATATCTGTCTTATACCAGGGGCATCCACTTTAAAAAAAAAAAATCACCTATCAATATAATTATAGAACGTGATTTGACAATGGAGCAGTTCTCCACCTTTCCATACTTAGCCTTTTGTACTTCATGGATTCCCAAGCTGGTGTAGTACATAGGCAGAGCCAGTACCCCAAAGCTGATGTAGTACATAGGCAGAGCCAGTACCCCAAAGCTGATGTAGTACATAGGCAGAGCCAGTACCCCAAAGCTGATGTAGTACATAGGCATAGCCAGTACCCCAAAGCTGGTGTAGTACATAGGCAGAGCCAGTACCCCAAAGCTGGTGTAGTACATAGGCAGAGCCAGTATCCCAAAGCTGGTGTAGTACATAGGCAGAGCCAGTACCCCAAAGATAAGATGCTTGCAAAGAGCGTTCTGGTTTTTATTGAGCAGATAACTTCACAAACTCTCTTTCCTTCAATGTTTACCCACTGTTCTGTCCAATAATTCTCAGCGCTCTACATAAAGAAGCTGTTCAAAGATAATACACAACCTCTTACATATTGTGTTTAGAAGTCATGATGGTGTTACTTTTAAATCAACGTAGAATGAAACCTCATTATAACACTAGCAGATAGGTTAAGTACATAGAACATCTAATTTTACAAAGCTATTTTTTTCAGTTCTATATTTACAATGGCATGATCTTAGATAAATATAACTTTGTAGACGGTGAGGCATAAGAGAAGTAAGGTGCTCGGTGTTGGGTTTATTCTGCAAGGCACAAAGACTATAGAAACCTGTTCTTAGTATCGAACATACTAATAAGGCTGACCAAACTTCCTAAGTCTTCCCACAGTCTAACAATACTGTTAGATGAAGTTAATTAATTGCCATAATTTTCTAAACTGACAGTGCCATTTTTCTAGTTTTCATGTTTTTCTGTCTTGAATGGTTTTTAGAAAAAAACACAAACTTTCTGTTCACGTTAAACACAAAATGCCTAGAACTTCAAAGGAGGCATAATTCCATTGCTTTAGAATTTCATTTAAAAAAATGTTATTTTTAAATAACAAATCAGTACTTGGAGGGTATTCAAGGAGCCCTAAGAACCCCATTTGAATCTGCTAGACATCTTCCCTTCTGAGTCCCTTGATACTACGGTTTATGTTCTCTGACTTGAGACTGTATTTCTGATGGACAGTTTCTGACTGGCACCAGTGTGTTGGTGCCAAGATCAGATTACATTTGTGAATAATGAGAACAATATAAATTTAATCTATTCAAGTTTTAAAAAATGGGGAAAAGTATCAGCTGAAATAGAAATGGCTATGGCTGCCTTTGGGTCATTTATTTAAGGCCAGAGCATTTATAAGGAGTGGAGTGAGGTTGCTCTGTAGTCTAGGAAGATAGCGTTTGGGGAATGAAATCGCTGCATAGCTACTAACAATTAAGATTAAGCGGATATGTGCCTTACCTTCTGATATGTCATCATTTTACCCACAGTCCATGAATAATGCCCTTTGAACAGTAGTTTCAAGCAGACTAGCCATATATCTGGCTGGAAGTGATGGAGCAGTTAGAATTTCAAAGGAGCAAGCAAAGCTGGGGGGTGGGGAGCAGGTGTAGGAAAAGTAGTTTGGCAGGAGAAGATGTTCGACAGTCTGCAGTGTAATACAATCAGGAAGAAGTTGTGGAATGCATTTGGATGTAAACATAGAATCGAGTAGGTAGTGTAGCAGATGATTTAGAATTGTTCAAAGAGAAGAGATGATAATTTTTTTCTAGTTCACATTTCTTTCCAATATTCTGAAAACATTGGTGGATTTTTCTACTCAATTTACCAGAATTTAGTTGTTGATGACAACTCAGTTCTTCCTTGTTTGGATCATTAGGTAATAATCATGGCTATTATTTTGACTTTGCAACTGTAAGCCCCTGCTTTCATAATGATCTTGCTGGCTCCGGGCTTTCATTGAAGTCACCTATTACATTTTTGGATAAATATCAAGAAAGTAGTATTCTGGACTTCACTTTGTTGGTATTTGTGTGTATTTATATGCATAGCCATATGTAGGAAAATTTAGATAGAAAATATAGTTGACTGTGATTCACTTATTATTTTGTCCTTCAAATAGTTGTAGACAACAATATATCTTTGAAAAGTTCTCAGATTCTATGCTAATTGGATGCACATATGGTTTTGTATCTTTAATATAAGCCAGTTTTCCATCAAATAATTTTTATTGTTGCTGAAGTAGAAATGTTTTTTTGGCAGTGTTTCCCAGGGGAAGCCCATGAGTGCTAAATTTAGCAAAAGCTAGATAAATTACTGGAAGATAAGTATAGCCTTAGAATAACAAATTAGTATAGTCAGTGTAAACTTACATACCATATGGTATGCAAAGTTGGATAAGAAACAGGATTCTACTACTACCCTGATCCCTTTGAACACCGAGCACACAGACTAGAGTTCTAGGATAGAGACAGGACACTACATCTTCTCTGTGACTTCCCTGTTTCTTTTTGATTAGTCCATCAAGCACAGTGTGGGACACAGTTACAATTTTTATCAAAAACCTGGCAAGACCCTATTGAAAAATAAGTGGCCTATCAATGACATAAAATATACTCTACCAGTAGATTTTGTTGTTGCTATTAAATTACAAACTATCTTTTAACAACTCAACTACTATCTAGGTGATAAAAAATAAAATAAAATAGAGAGACTTGTGGGTTACAACTGACAAAAGCTACTTCCAGCTCATGAAAACACAAAGCCAGGGGATGTCTAGCATTGACTTAGGCCTGAATGACATAATTTCTCAATTATTTTTACAGGATTCTGTGATTTTTCTATCTACCTCTCTATTTCTATTTCTATATCTTTGGGGTTGGAAAGTATGTTTGCTTCTCTTCCGTGTCTATGGCACGCTGTGGTTTTGAAATCGCCTTCTCTGGGGTTATTTCTTCTGATTTGCCTCACCTCAGCACTCAGTAAAGTTTTAGAGGCAAATATTTTGCTAATTGTTTTAACGTTTTGAGAAAAGATGAAAACCCAGAGATTCAACAACTCGGTGTGGCGCTCAATGTTGGAACTGAGAACACTGTCCCATCCTCCCATTCTGTGACTTCTCCTTCTGTCCCTGTGCAGTCATGGTATCAAATGTCCTAAGGAAACACCAAGGAACCAACTGCTACATAAGGAGGAGGAGGGAAGGGTGAGTGACAGGTAAGAATCTCCACACAAGATCTCAGCATCAAAGATGCAGTCACTAAGGAAACAGGGTAAGTGATACAGATGCTACCAACAGCCCTTCAATGAATTTATCAGAATGATAGCTTATTGATCTATTTTTACTATTATGAAAATCAACAAGAAATAACTTCAAACACAATGATAAAGTATCGATCAATAAAGCAAACTTTAAAGCACTTAATCTTAAAAGAGAAAAAAAATTTTGAGCATTACTTCCCTTTGGCAAAGAAATAGTAAATATATTTGCTGCTTATTAAATTGAGAAGCTGAAAGCAATACCTAGGAATCCATATGTCCTCAGGGAGAGTTCAGCTCCATATCTTATACAAGGCTGAGGCAGATTGGGGGTGGGGGGTCTCTCCAGATGGGCCAATCTCTTTCTCTTTCTTGAAGGGAAAGCATTGAAGACTAAATAGAAATAAATCCTTCAGAGAATTCTTTTTTTCTAAGGTTGCATAAACAACAGCATAATGTACATGCTTCTGTGAACAGACCAATGCTGATTCCGAATAACCCTGAATCTGTTCAGCAACATGGGAGTTCAAACTTGCCTAAAGCAACCCTTGCGTATTAATATCCAGTGTCACAGGATATCTTTTGGCACGAAGATTTAAAACTAACAAAATGTTTTCCTATGAGAGTTCATCATTATTTAGTTTCGACAGTAACTTTTTTTTTTTTAATTAAAAAGTCAGAGAATCACTCTTCATAGAGATTAGTTAACTGTTACATCTGTCTCTGCAAATATTCTTGGAGATGGTGACAGGAAAGATAAGGATTTCCCAAGGAGAAATGAAGAAGTAACTTGATGCTTCTAAAGTTTACCCATCTTAACAGACATACATACCTATTTCTGGGTTAACTTACAGACTCCGACACTTCCCTAACATCTGAATAATATAAAATGATACAAAGCTTTATCAAGCCCTCAGAAACACTGACAAACACACCCTACCCTTTCAAAGTGCCAGGGATAATGGTGTTTCCAGAAACATAGCACTTTGGAAATGTCAGGCAAGCATAAAAGACAGGTATCTTTCTTACAGGGTATCTCTGTAAGGAGATGTTTGGTAATATTGAACTTGGCCTAAAAATAAAGCATCCAGGCCACTCCCAAATTCTTTCTGGTGGAACTGGAATTTTCTAAACTCACAGGGCAAATCTTTCTTCTGCAACCTAACAACACTATTTCAGTACTGATATTAACAGTAATACTAAAGCTCATATCAACTCTAAGTAAATGATTCCTAGCATAGAATATAGTATTCCAAACCCATAGAGTGGAGAAATTACTGCTGCATTCATTTACAAGAGTGACATTGGGGAAGCATCGTGGCTGGCATGGGTACCATGAAAATCTGAAATTTATTTTATCATCTATTTTGAGAACAGAAGCCAGTCTCTGTGGCTTGTAGATAACTATCTCAACCCTTGCTGTCAGCGTGGGTTGACAAAGGAGTGACGCCAGATGAGCACTGTACCTATTTTTCCTAATAACCTCTTGTAGTGAACATACTAGACAGATAGGGCTAGGAGTTACTCTAATAAACTCAATGTAACCCATTTACATCTTCAAAGACTCTATCTCTAAACATAGTATATGGATTTTTGCTATCTTTGGGGGTTCTTAGACCAATCACCATGGATACTAAAAGATGTCTTGGCATGAGTTCGTGAAGACACAATTATTCAGCTCCTAACAGTTACTGTCTCAGTTTTAATGCTGAGACAAGTCAAACTATAATATGCCCAGGAATAATTATACCACACTCATAAAACTGTCAATTCTGCAGGCCAGCCTTCTGTAATCTTTTTTTTTTTTTTTAACCAGAGATAATTTAACTTTCATAATAATATCGGTTCCTTACATAGGAAAATAGAGTAAGTCCTAAGCAATTGAATAGTATTTATGTTTAATAAAGTAAATATTAAGTTTTATTGTCAAACAAAATGAAAATCCAGAGACCTTCAGTATTCTGAGTTTCTGGAGGATGGGTCTGTTTAATTTATCTCTTGGTCAACAATTGTGAGTCATTGGAAAATAATGAATCTTGGAGCACCTCTTTATACATATCTTTATATTACCATTCAAGTGTGGAGAACTGTAAATATAGGGGAAGGAGGGGGAGAAGGAGAAGGAGGAGGAAAAGGAAAAAGAGGAGGAGGAGGAAGAAGAGGAAGAAGAGGGAGAAGAACCCACAGTGTCCATTTATTCAGCTCAGCTATTTGTCACTTTACTTCAACATAGGAATATTTTATAAATATTCATCAATTAGGGTTCATAATAGTACACATGATCGAGGAGCACAGAGCTTTCAATTTATAAAAGAAAACTACCCCCACACAACCTCGAATGACTTCCTTTTGGTGATTTTTGGGGCAGGCTCCAGTAATAAAATCACACCCATTTTGTTTCAGATTGTTTTCTGTTAGGAAAGAAAGCTAATAAATGAATACACTTTAGATTTCACTTCAAAAGTGTATGTGAGGGAGAGCAATGTGATATTCCTTTTACTTTGTAGAGCAATAACTAACAGCAAATACCATATGTACACGTCTGTTAGAAACCCACAAAATGAACAAGCACAAATGATCATCTGCTAATTACTCATCGCCCATTTTGCAGTGTTATTTTTTTTTTCAAGACATATGGCTTCTGATAGCATCTCTAGGGACCTGGTTTGAATAAAGGGGAGGTTCAAACTACTTCATTTGCCTCCATTTCTTCTTTTATGCGATAGCTTTGAAATACCTTTTCTGGGAGCAATCAAGGATCCTCTGTGAGCTGACTATTCTCTGGAAGGGAAACACAGATGAAAAGCAGTAGCCTCTATTTAAAAGTCTGATTCCTATGGCCTTCATACTTTCTAGGGCCAGGGGATATGCTGAGATGAGTTTGCTCTTTCTGTGCTCCAATCTATAAAGCACAATTTCCCTGAAAATTTTGTCTAATATTTTTGAAGGGGAATGACCCTGAATTGTATACGATATGTATTTTAGCTATAGACATCCTCTCAGAGTTGGGGAAGAGGAAGGCATCTGGACTATCACGGCTCGTGTTCTTTATTCCATAATACACCTTCGTCTTCCCTGTGCCCCTATGTAATACAGATTTGCCTTAACTGGGCCTCAGTTTCGACATGGTTTAAATGGCGATAGAGGCTCATGGGGTTCCTGACCTGCCTGAGGAGTTACTGGAAATTGATGGAAACTAGAAAAGGGATAGCCATTTTTTCTTCTGTAGGTTTCTCATATATCAGTAGATGACCCCATACCCATTCATATTTGGGTTGCATTAATTAGATGCAGTAGATATTGAAAAAAAAAAAAAAACAAGGAATACTTGGACAAGACACTGAGATAGGGACTTTTTAGGAAAAGTCCAGGTGGCAATAGTGGAGAAATGGGAAACGAATATAATCAGAATATTTTGTATACAGGTATGAAATACTTTTCTTACCCTATAGTCTTAAGATCTGTAATAAAGACTGCAGAAAGACACAGAAAAGTCTGTTTATGTAAAGTGCTTATTGTTCAAGGATTTGAACCTGAGTTCAGATCCCCAAAACACATACAAAAGATAAGTACGGTAGTGCTTATCTATAAACCCTAGGAAAACAAGGATAAAACCATCCCTAGACTTGTGGCTAATCAGTCCAGTCCCATTGATGAAATTCGGAATCAGTGGCAGGGGCGGGGCTTGTCTCTCCAAGATTAAAAGTGATAAAGATGTCCAACATTCACTTCTGGCTTCCATATAAACATACACACACACATGTACCCACATATGTGTAAACCTACAGGATATGTACATACATGTTACTACACACATGCACACTTAATAAAACAGAAAATATTTATCTATCAGGTACAGCTCAAAGTGAAATGACCTGTACCTGTTTTAAGGAAGCTACAAGTCTCTCTATATGCAAACCATTGTTTTTCTCAAACCCATTGGGATTCAAATGAAATAATCAGCCTTAACATGCTAAACCCTGCATATATCAGGGACAAGGTTCCTTACTGAGATCTTTAAAACATTTTGGAATGATAGATAAGAAACCATGATGACTCTCACAGGAGCTGATAAATCAAGGAACAAAGGGTGTTGGTGAAATGGATTGACAAGGAATGACAATGTCAACAGCTCAGAAGTGTCCCCCAAGAAAAGGGAATGCTCACTAGGTTTTCTGTTTGGGTTTTGTTTGCTTTTTGTTAAGACAGAATCACATTTATCCCAGGCTAGCTCTGAAGTCACTATGTAGCCCAGGCTTGCTTCAGTTCTTGAGTCTCCTGCCTCTACTTATCAGTGCTCAGATTTATATGTGTGTGTCACCATATCAGCTTCAGCATTTCTTGCATGATTTATATTGGAACAGCTGGTGTTCTGGTTGTGTTCTCTTGATAAATGCTTATGGATTTTATAGTTAGGATATATAATGTACATGGGAGTCTAATGAGAAAATCTGTGAGTGTGTAGGCCCTCACTTGGCACACGTACAGTATGCCTTGACTTGGGACTTCTTGCGTACCAGATGTATAACATTCATTCAAATTTCTCTTGCTTACAAAGAAAAATAGTTTAGACTACTTTGTTTTAGTGGTTCACGTGGACTAAGATACTAAAAAAATTCCAATACATTATTTTTCCTCTTTCTGAAATTAATTATTGTTATGGTACAAAGCCATAGGGTTCATTGCAATATTTTAATAGTTATTATTCATCCCCTTTTCTGTTGCCTCCCTGCCTCTACCCTGCTCTCCTTTACTTGTTCTTCCTTTTAATCAGGCCTTCTCTGCTTACATGTTCCATGTGATTCACTACACACAACAACACTTGCTACCCCCCATCTTAAAATATCTTCAACCCTTCCCATGGCCCCCTTTCCTAGTTCATATATACTAACAGATAGCAAACATACAACAGTAAATCCAAAACAGCTTAGACAATGTCCCTTATGAATATTCATACAATTTTGTGAGGAAAATCAAGGGTGCATTAAAACGTGAATCCAGGACTATATATAAGAAGTAGTGCATTACAACATTAAATGTATCTACTCACCATAATTTATTATTTCAACCAATTAAAGTAGAATTAGAATATAATTTTATCTAAGACTTAACAAAATCCTAGAGACATTCCTTTTCAAACTTTAATTAAAAGAGGAGTGAAGCAAAGTGTTTTAAATATGGTAGTAACTATCAAACCAACTAACAGCACACCAAGTCATAGAATGTATATATAGCCTTGGACAATGAAATCAGGAAACAGAAGTTTTCATTAGTACAGTATTACCAGACATCATTTGGAAGCTCTTATTAAAACAGTAAGACAATAAAATAAAATAAGCTATAAATATTGGAAAAGAACATGATAAGTTTTTTTTTAATTCATGAATAAATTACCTACATATGCCAAACCTTCAAAGTCTATTAAATTAATAAGAACAAATGGTAAATTGGTGTAAGGTAAGTTACAAATGTGCAAATCAATAGCTTTCACCCTCTCAAATTTGATGCAATGATCTCCAAAACATTAATAAGGCCACGTAATGGGAAAAAATACAGTCTTTTATTGGAAAATTAAATGTACAGGTGGAAAGAATGGCTCCGAATCCTTGATTTACATTAACAACTAATATCGAGATTATATAAAGAAGTACAAAAGCAAACTCCCAAAATTCACTTAGAAAATGGAAAGTCTTGAAGATGCCATCCAGTGGTGCGGTAACTTCAGCATGTGAAGGCCCTGAGTTCAAGCCCTTGCAATGCCAAGAAATTAAAAATAACAGGACAAACAGATGAGAATTCATGTCATGTGACTAATTGATATTTAGATGCAGATCAAGCTTACATTGAAATATTTCATCATAAGTACTGGCGAGGATACTTTTGTATTGTTGGTGAGAATTTGCAATGCTGGTATACTCCTTAAAGCATTTTCATGTTCTTAACAGAAAACCTTTAAATGGCATACCTCTAATGGCCAACATTTAAAAACAATTTTTTTCTGAAAAAAATTGTTTAAAAATGCATTACCTTCCAATATCAATTTTTGATGCTATTTTAATTATTTATTCTTATTTATTCTCATACAGTACACACTGACTGCAGCCTCTCCTTCCTCCTTTCTTCCTCCACAAAAAGTTAGCAAATGACCACTTTGGTCAGTAGAAAATAGGTTTGAGAAACATAATGTTGTTTGCTGTATTGTATATGGAGAAGAGAAAGTATGCTATCAAAACTATGGAGCTCAAGAATATCCTTCCTCCATGAAGTTGCCTCTATCAATATTTTGTTG
Source organism: Mus pahari (assembly GCF_900095145.1). NCBI lineage: Eukaryota > Metazoa > Chordata > Mammalia > Rodentia > Muridae > Mus > Mus pahari. Next base: position 85,091,430 of record NC_034596.1, on the reverse strand, counting down.
CTGTAAGAAAAATAACTAGCAAGTGCATAATCCTTACGTTTAAGATTTTTCTCTATTCTACCAGGCACTGGAGTGGAGTATGCTCCACACCTGCTCCGGTCCATATGCTTTTATTCATGAAGCCACATTGAAAGGCTATAAACATTCATTTCCTGCCTCTCATCTTAGTGTTACTATGATAACTTTAGCATTGATTCAACAGAAACGATATGACATGCTACAAATAAACAGCAGTCACTTCCATCAAAGCTTGAAGATTTGTTATGATGGATATATTCAGACACACTGGTCTCTTTTTAGAGAAGGCAATTTTATGGAAAAATACAAGATAATTGGTCTTTAGCTCTTGCAATAAACTTAGATGGCACCTGCCATATTTAAATTAATACAGTGCTTCTCCCTGTTAGATTAGACCTTCTGATTGAGTCAGTCATGTGAAAAGACTCTGACACAGCTCCTGCTTAGACTGTAGTTTTTTTTCTTGATGTGGGTGCTTTTAAAAAAAAAAAAATAATGATGTGATACTTGTCCATCCAGTGAGAAAAGAAATTGAAAGTTCTTTATTCAACCACATATCCTGCCTGTCTTTATCTCTCTGCCTCAGCCTTTGCTTTATATTGTGCAACATAGGTGGCAGGTTTTATTGGACATTGGAAGATTCTCCAAGGCTATGACGTCAGAGCTTAAGCCTGTGAATGAACACTGGGTCTGCTTACCAGAAAGCACATACACAGGATTCTTGAGGATTTATTCCATCCCTCACTGTCCCCAATTCCCGGTACTCAGGCCACCATGATGCATATTAAGTAGAACAGAAGTCTACTTGCTATCTTCTAATTTCACTTAAAATTCACTTAAAAGCAAGAATAAAGCAGGCCCTGCTGAAGACAAAGTGCCCTGGCTGGCACTGAGGAAGGCCCTCTCACTTCCTGGGAAAGCCCAAGTGAGGAGTGAAGATCTTCCTCACGGGACAAAGTCTAAGCTCAAAGAATCTACCAGCACTGGAGGCATTAGGGACCTGAACATGTGGCTGCTGTGACTTTTTGCATGAGGTGAACTTGTTTTCTAGGAGATCAGTGCTCTTCTCATTCCCAGTGATGATCCACCATAAGTTATTTGTTGAACTTCGTCCTTCAATATACAGCCACACTTTTATTTAAAGCAAACATTCCTCCTAAGGTCTTTTAAGAAAGTTCACAATATAACAGTTTCACAAAGACACATCAACTATACCAGGGACAAAGTCAGTCATAAATTATACCTTATTTATTTGTTTGCTTTTGAAATAGTTGATATTGAGCACCCAGCATGCTAGGCAAGAATTCTGCCTCTGAGCTCCACTCCAAGTTTCACATTTACTTTCAGATACATTCTCAGTAAGTTATCTAGGCTCCACTAAAACTTATATTCTCCAGAGTTAGCCTCCTTGCGATTTTAAATTATAGGGATGCATCACCCAATGAAGCTAATTTACAAAAGCTCACCTGTCATTAACAGACACTATTTCTGATCCAGCTGGAGTACATGTAAATAGATTTGTCATGCTCCTTTTTGAGTGCCTAATACTTGTTAGGATCTGTGCAAGGGACATCAAATCATGTATGAGAATCCATGAAACCACCATGTCTTTAGTTATACATACAAATACAGAGGCCTTGTGCAGTTGCAGGATCTGTCCAGGGTCACAATTGATGACTGTCAGAACAGAAGTATTACATTTCTGCCCTGACTATAGGTAACAGCAATTAGAACTGCATACTCTTCACAGGATCTCAAGAAGATATGCTCAATGAAACTTCATTGATTTTCTTTAAATTTAAAAATATCACTCAATGACCAATTTACAAATTCTATTGTTAGACTATGTGATACAAATACATAAACCCTATAGTGTTTACACTAACAATATATTCTCTACATCATTCCTTTTGAGACTATGATGCGGTGGTATAATAAGCAATATGCTGTTGTTCACCGTGCTGCTTAACAAATGCCAAGGCATTCCTCTTGTGTAATGGAAACTTTGTGTTTTGGTCTCTGATCTTCTGTTTTCCTTCCCTCAACCTCAAGCCTATGGTCACCCCTATTGTATATACTTCTATACAATAAAGAACTGCTTTAGATTCCATATATATGTGAGTTAATAAAGTCTAATTCACTCCTAATTTACTCCTTAAGATACTGCTTGGGTAGCAAAAATCACTATAGAGTAGTTTTTTTGAGAAAGGTGAATGGAAAACATGGAGAGAAAGAGATAGAGGGGAGAAAGAAAGAGAAAGAGAAGCGGAAAAAGCAAATGAATGAGAATTTGAGTATATGATAAAAATCTGGTGTATGACAAGAACAGAAGGAAGATGTTTATTTATGTGGAACATAATTTCTTACATACAGATTTATTCAAATCTCTACACTTGAACACATGGGATACATATATAAAGTAGTTCTATCCTTATTCATTGATCTTAGTCCATAGAAAGTAAAAGCAGAATAATGTAAAATTCTTAAACAATTCTTATATTAATTGTTAAAACAACTCAGCTGAGAGAACACCTTTTATATACCATGCAAAAGGATGTATTTAGGCATGTTGTTTTTGCTTTCTTCAAATCCTACAGTTTCCACTACAAGGGGCTACACAAATGGAAGTGACAGTCTACAGATCTGTCCAGTCTCCATGACAAGGCAGAGTGCTTCTTCAGGAGGTAAAAGAAGAAGTAGAATTAAAAAAAAAAAAAAAAAAAGGAGGGGAGAGGAGGAAGAAGAGGAGGGAGAGGAAGAGGTGAGGAAGTAAACGAGGGAGTTGGGAGGGCTATGCTACAACTAGGATGAGAGTTCTTAAGGAGCACTACAGCAGCAAAGACAAGGATAATGGCCATTTAATCATCTTTTCTATGAAGCGCCAATTCCTTAAACTCTTGTGACATTCATGAATGATGTAGGAGCTGGCTATGGTGAATGCAGAGTGATTCCTTGTAATAGATGCTTTCAGGGAATTTTTGTCCCTCTCCCCAGGACAAAACTGAGCTCCTGAGCTCAGTTAGCATTTGTTCTAGAAGAGAATTAACAATCTCACCAGCAACTCTTTTACCCTACTCAGTAAAGTCCTTATTTTGATATACTGACTGTAATTGTTCAGGAACAACTGTATCCTTGGAAATCCATGCATGGGGAGCTATCTTGCTAGCTCAATTTCTTTTTCTGCTTGCAAATTTTGTCATATCCAGTTACTGGAAGCTAAACAGTTTTCATGCCATTTGGCTGATGGCATACATACACACATACACATCCATACTTTGTAAGTATGAATATATATATGTATATATATATGTATATACATAGTGGTATATACCAATACATACATATGGTGTATGTTCAGATGAGTACATATGCACTTGACACATATAGATTTTATTTTGAATATCTGAAAATGTAAATGTTATTTGGATTTACTGTTAAAAAAAAAGAATTCTGGAGTGTATGGACTGTAAATCAGTCTGCCTGCACATCACCTGCTTGTCTGTACTAAATTAGTTGATACTTCCATTTAAAAAAGTATTAAGTTCCTCTTAATTATTAGGTACTTTTCTGAGTGCTGGTGAAAGATCAAGCAGTATAGTACAGTCCTATTATTAACAGAGACAGTATTTAATAGGAATGCCAGGTAATGCCCAAATCAGGATGATATCTAGAAGTTTTAAGTGCTAATAGGCATGATGAGAAGAGGGCCATGATGTAAGCAATATCAAAATAGCACCTGAGACAGGAAATTAAGCTATGTACTTCCAGGAAAAAAAAGGGTTCTCTCTCATTAGAGGGAATACTGGCAAAAGAGTAAGTCTCCGAGTTCTTGGTGTGCTTGGGAGCAACAACAAAACCAGTATGTCCAAAGCTGAGAGTGCGAGGAACAGAGTGTGAGAAAGATTGCAGGGTAGAGACGGGGCTAATCAGTCTCACCTCATTGAGATAGTTCTTTTCCTCCCCCTCGTCTGAGACGGTGACATGATCCCATGTCTCTATGAATAACATAGATGTAGATATTGAAAATTAGATGTGGGAGGGAAGAGGCAGAATGGAGAAAAGATACAAACTTATACAAGGAACAAATGAAGTAACTCCGTAGCCATGAACTTGGAAGTCCACGGTGCTGATCTTTGAATACATATAAGAAGTAGAAGAGAAACTGTGAAGAACCCTTGGAAACTAAAACCAATCACTGAACATTTCTGTGCTAAAGATGGGCTGCCAAATGTATAAAAGCATTTTGCTAGAGCTATTCAATGACAGAATAGGTTCTCTAAAAGAAGTAAAGTACATACCAGACATGTTCCTGCATAAGTTTGATATTCATTGTTCACAGGTATCTATAGGTCCATTCTAATAAAGAAATGATATGTATATGTATGTGTATATATGAGATTTTGAATTAAAAGAACAGACTTATTCATCGAAATTAATTTTGTTACCTCACTTGATTAAATCAGTTTTCCTGTTTGACAGGTTGTAGCTACCACGAGTGAAAAAAAAAATCAATGAGCATTTTGTAAAGTGTTAATATTCCATAAAGTCATGTTTTTGCTACTATAATTGCTTTAACACACTTTGCAGAAATGACGTTGTGAGCTTTATTTTTAAAGACAGTTTTTGGTAGCGAGTCTGTCATCTAGGAATTCCCACTAATAAAACCATCCATTAAACATGTGTCTCTGACCCTTGAAACAACAGACAGCCACACCTCCTTGATTACTTTACCTAAAACCGTGGCGTGACGGTGGGGATGCAGCAACGAAATCAGGCTGAGGGAGGGATTCCTTCTCCCTATCTGTGCCATACAATGCCTAATACGCTTTTTACTAATGGACTTTCATGTCACTATAACAAGAGCACCCAGGTTTTCAGTTGTTAGTACGGGAGGCTGTGGCTTGAGAAATCTTTCATCAAATAGATCTTCAGTTACTAAGAGACAGTATTAACATCTTAGTTGTGGAGAAAGAGCAGGATCTCAAGGTCTTCTGCACTGTTAATTTTGTAGTGAATGTGGCTGAGTGAGTTTTCACTACTTTTGTTTCTTTATTTCACAACTTTCTTTAGTAGGAAGAACAGAAATCATAAAGGAGACTGATTAAAGTAAACTAAGGGAACATTTAGGAACTCAGTCTCCAGAAACAAAGCAACAGATTGAATATGGAATCGGCAGGATGACTCAGTGCTCGTGTGCTTGCGGTTCAAGCCTACCCACCTGAGATTGGCTCCTGAGACTGCATAAGGGTGGAAAGGCAAAATGGACTCCAGAGTATTGTCCTCTTTTTTTCACATACATGACATATGCACCACCTTCACAAGACATACACATACACATTCAAACACACACACACACACACACACACACATACACACACACACACACACACAGAGAGAGAGAGAGAGACAGAGACAGAGACAGAGATAGAGATCATACTCACATATACATATAATAAGAAATGTGGTTTTTAAAGGTTAAGTTTCTTTCTGCTTTAAGAAATAAAGTGTTTTCTTGAGATGAGACTTTATTCAAAAGCTACATACTATGTAACATTAACAGAATGATAATCAATAGATAGAAAAGAAAGGATCCAAAGGAAGGCCAGAAGTTAACAACACAACCCCTTGTTGAAAGGAATGCAGGAAGAAGTCCTGATGGTTTCATTTCTACCGTTCCACCTTCTTACTTTGCATCATGCAACATCTTCATGGCCTTTATTCTTTTCATTTTGCCACTGTTAGTTGGACTGTAACTTAAGTAAAGAAACTGGCCTAACTCATCTTTTAATTCCTGGAATAATACGCAGTACATAGCCAACTTCCATTTAATATCATGAAGCGAGCAATGGACTTGGAAGGAAGTGTGTCATTAAATGTAGAAGGCCAGGCCGACTTGGCCTCATACATGACCACCAATCTTGCTACTCTCATGTTTACCCATTCTCTAGTGCTTCCCATGGCCTTAAAATAAAACCAAAATCTTTAAAATAAACCAAAGGCTCTCCATGATCTGGCCTTTACAAACCTCTCCTTCCTCCACCTAGAAGCTTGTTCCTTTCCTCACCGTTCTTTCAAGTCTACAGTGATCTGTTGCGAGGCCTCCCTTGGCCACACAATTACATATAAAAACTTCCTTTCATTCACTGTATTCACCCTCCATCTTTTAACTTCCACCAATATTACTACATCTCTTTTGCCGGCTTCTAGAATTACATTCATGTTGGTGGTGCTTACCTCCCAGCTATAACCAACCATCCACAGAATTCTTGGCTCATAGAAGGTGCCCATGATATTTTGGATAAAAGTAGATATTTAAGAACAACTGTTTTAAAAAACATTGCCAGGTGATCCCCTGAGGGCTATTTCTCATAGCTGTCAGTCTTCAGACCCATTCTTTTTTTTTCTTTCTTTTTTTTTTTTTTTTTTTTTTTTTGCTCAAATAATCTAATACTTGTATTCCCAAGCTGCATCATATGTACAGCTTCATTTGGTATATATTTAAAGTGGAAAAGATGATAGCAGCCCTTTCCTAGTTTTTCTGCTTTGATAAAAAGATTTATGTTCACAAAGATCAGACTGAACTCATGTAAGGAAAGGAGAGCCCCAAGTCCAAATTATGACTATTGTATGACTATTTTTCAGTTGTGAAAGTGGCCAGAGAAGCTATTGTTGATATTTTCTCCATCAAGGAAAGAGCCAAATTGAGTCACTCAAAGGAGAAGAGGATAAGCCAAGGGTGGGATGCAGGTCTTTAAAGTCTGTTACTAGGAAGCCAGAGATAGCTTGGGTCACAGCCAGATTCCTGAAGAGGGAGATGAAAGGAAAGGAAGGGAGAAAGGAAAGGAGAAAGGAAGAGGAAAGGGAAGAAGAGAGAAAATAAGCAGAAAGGATATGGAGGAGAAAAGAGAAGAAAAAGAGAGATGTAGGTACTACACTTCACTAGAGGGTTCTCTCCAGGGTGTTACAGTGAAAGTCAAACTCAGTGACATCAACATCTTCAGCACAGTGGGTCACGTGAGTATTCTTCAGAGGAGCTAGATAAATAAACTCTGAAAATTCTTTTCTTTCTTTTTTCTGCTATAATGTAATGTATCGATCCAGGGTCCACTATTTCATGGCACTCACATGCTTCAGTAATACCGGGGATTTATTTTTATCCTTTACCTCAGAGAGTTGAATCCATTCTCCCTCAGCACAGAACCAACCACTCGTTTGTTTTCTCTGTTCTTCCCTCTCTCTCCCTGACACCCTAGGAGCTGGCCAGTGGGGTTAACAAGACGACCATTACATGAAATGTTACTCTATTTCTATTACTGTTCATCTTTTCACTTGTCCAAGGTCAGTGGGGACGATTTCTAGGGAAAAGTGTTGCTTATGGTAAATCAAATAAATTAGGGTGAATAGAAGGTAATTAATCAGTTGTTTACCTCTTCTTGGGGAGTATTCAATGTTGAGATTTGAAAATAGCTAGGATTTTCTTAAGAATATATATATTTGCCCAGAGGTTTTTCTCCCCCCCCCCCGGTCATTTCTCATTCATTCAGCATTTTATGAGGAAATCTTTCCCTATTGAGCTATTTTAAATAATTATACATTTCCTTTTGGAAAATGAGACTACTGTGGTAAAGAGAAAGACTTCTAAACTAGATTAGTGTTTTAGTTTTATCTTGTTTAATATCCCTGACCTCACATTGATAACCATTCCTATTCATCCTATAGAATTAAATCCAACATTGATTCAGCTTCTACTACTATTGTTTTCACTAAATGCCTACTTGGTATGGTAATTGTCTGACATGTATTAAGCCTCGGCTTTGTTTCTTAGCACAGTATACATTGGGTGGGTACTGTGGACCATACCTGTAACTCTAACATATGGGAGACAGAGGCAGGAGGATCACAAGAGCAGTCATCCTCGAGGGCATTACTGAGTTACGAGAGACCTTGTTTCAAAATCAATAAACAAACACCCCGGCTCCACCTTAGGCCATATTAACAGTTGTAAGATCCAGGAGGGGGCAAAAGGAAACCATAATTCTCCCCCTACCCCAACCCACATCACCTAGCTCTGTATCAGCCTGTGCCCTCCCCTCCTTCTTCACAAACCAGGAAATGAATGGATCTTGTGGAATGAAGAGGTTAAACACAAGCATTTCATAATTTCCTCATTGGCGTAGTGAGGAAGTTAGATCCATAAACTCCAAGGGTGTCAACTGCTGTAACATCTAGAAAGATCTCTCACTTGCCATTTACCATAGTTGCATCAGACACCCCTTTGACTAGCTGACAGGCACAAGCCACATGAACTCTCACCAGCCTACGAACTCTTTGAAGTGGAAATTATGCACACAAAGCCAACCCATGGCATCAAGTCACAGATGTTGCTTTTGGCCTCACCTGCTCATCTCTCTCCCTACTGGGAGAAGTGCCATAAGTCCTCAACTTCATGTAAAGTGTGTGCAGGCATTCAGACCTTTCAGGCTGCCACTGAGCTCAATGAAGGTCTGAAGCATCCTCTGCTTGCTTATAATGAACGATCTCTTGACAGGTGTAACAGGGAAGATGGGGAAAGACAGGTCTTGGCTTCGAGGACAGTAAAATAACAGGATGAGAGAGGAAAAAATAAATGGGGAAATGAGCAAATCGGATTTTATATAATGTCCCTAGAATGATGCCTTTTCTTTCTATTTAATATGGGTAGCACATTTCAAATGACCACTTCTGTGGGAATAAAGAAAAAGTAACATGGGGCTGTAGTTACCTGTACAACCAACCTTCTAGTTCTTGCTACAGAGAAAACAAAACAAAACAAAACAAACAAAAATCTCACCACCACCACCAACAACAACAGCAACAACTAAACCCGTCTTATCTTTGAGTAACCAAGGTGATGGCAAAAAGTATATTTCCCCACAAAACAACAAATAGACAAGTGATAAATTTAACATCTGAATTAGTAGAAACATTACTGTAATGAGCTGTGCAGGAAGCTGTTCTTTTGGAATATGTATTCATGAACTCCTTGTGCACAGAGCTTAAACAATCTCTTAGCTTAGTTTTGTGTCTCCTAATTAAAGTAAACTGAACTTGACTTCCCTAAGACTCTTGTATGTCTCAGGTCTGAAGCTGTTAGGCACAACCGGGTGACGTAAGCACACATTGCACAAGGCTTCGAGAATCCAAGAGCTCTTCACTTGCTGAGAATGTAAGATGCTTTCATCAGCACTAGTACCATCAGCCTGCTTACTTTCCCTTGTTTATGTGGCCATTACACAGGAACTCGATAAATCCACAGAAAAATAATTCCAGAGGTGTCTAAAGTACAATGCTCTTACCACATGTTTTTTTCCAGCCTCACCCCTGCTCACATCCAACTGGACTCAGAAGATAAGAAGCAAGAATAGGAGGAAAGGCATATTGTAGTAACAAATAGGTTAAGGACATTCAGGTTGGTAAGATATAGATCCTGTATTTGGAAGAGGAAACAGACTTAAATAGCACATCCATCTCCTGTGCTGATTTACAGGGCATTTTAAACTTGGCTTTGGCTAAAGAGGTATTCTTATGTTTATAGTCTGAATCCACATGGTGTGTCCTGATCCTTTCCCAAGATCTCCCAATAGTCATGGGCTATTTCCTGGCAGTTCATTTGGACAGCTGTTTATTTCCCTGGGGATTCTTGAAGTAGGAAATGGAAGAACTGGCCAAGATGCTAATACAGAGATCCTCTCTCTCTCTGCTAACTTCTGAAAGGTGAAGCTTCTAGAAAGGACCTTTACTACTGTTTGAAAGTTCACGAGGTTCCTTAAAGAAGAACTTCTGCTAACAAGGAAAAAGTGAAGCCTGGAACCCATTGCAAGATTAACTCAAAACCGGTTTTCCTGCTGACTGGTTTGAAAACAAACCGCTCTCATCAATAAGCAGAGTTGGGTTATACTAAGCATTTATCCCACTTCCGTTCATTTCCTTATGTTATTCAGTGCTGTAGCAAGGTCACTATAGATTAAGTTTTTCTCCTGAATAGCATATGGATTTAGCAACCTACTACCAAGGGGCTATGTAGCTATAAATAAAGAACGAGAGCCATCTAAGTCATGCCATATGGTGCCCAATTTACCCAGTAAGTTCTGCTGTAAACACTTTGTGAAGACTTTAACCAGTGATGCTACTTGCTAGATTTATTTTAAAATAAGCATCAAATAGAAAAACAGGCATCTTGAAATTAGAATCTTTATTGTGTAGCTCCTTTTGAAACACTTAAAATTTTAGTCGTTATATATTAAGACTATGTTATGAGTTTGGACTTGGGTAAATTTCTAGAGCTAGAGGGATGTATAAAACCTGAATAGCAATGTTTTAAAATACAATGAAGGGGTTTGGAAGATGTCTCAGAGGTAAAGGTACTGTCTGCACAAACCAGACAACCAAAGCTGACAAACACTGGGTACCACAGTAGAAGAGGAGAACTGACTCCCAAAGGTTGTCCTCTGAGGCAGGCACACACACACACACACACCAAGTATATACACTTAAAAATAATCTCGCACATAAAAACACTAAAAGATGGGGTTCTCAGGCTATCGAGACAACCTATGTAAATATCACATATTCACACATATACACTTAGTATGCACACACAAACACGCATGCGCGTGCGCGCACACAACTAAACACTCATAACAAACAAAAATGGTGGTGCTCAATTCATCAGGAAAGACATGAAAAAAAAAAAAAAAACCAATAAGGAATGTCATCTGGTAGTATGCTGTGGTAGGAAGAGAGTAATCATTGACTTTGCATTGGTAACACTGGGAAGTAGGGGAGATAGATAACTACCAAGAAAGAGCAGGGGTTCTTTATGGCATTCACCATTTAGACACATTGTCTTTCACATCTGTAGAAAAGTTTGTAGCAGCACTATCAGGTAGATACTGAGATACTGATATTTCCAAACCTAATGTGATCAAACCAAAGTATAAGAAGGAAGTGGCATGCACAAAGGATCACTGCTAGGAAGGGCTGAACCGCAATTCATCTCCATTTCTGCCTCACTCTAATCCACAGGCTTTTATTTATTGTACCAACTGGCTTCCTCACATTTACTTCATTCTGTGCTCCAGACTGTAAGCTTCAGAAAGGGCAAAGCCCAAAACCATATACCCTCTTCTAAACGACCCTGCTCCTCTGTTAGGACAGTGCCTGCGTAATAGTTTTAAAGGTTTGCTTTCAGCAGCAAACACACAGCTTATTACACTAAAGCACAGTGAAATTTGCAGTACTCAATACCTGAGCTGGGCACTTCATACCATCTACATTCATTCCTTAGGAAAAGGGCATGCATTATTACTGAAGCAGCCTGGGTTTATACAAGTCACCAAGAGATCCCAGAAAGCAGGCCCATTGATGTTCATGTATGGATCCATGGTTATCCTTCTTATGAAGATGTGTTAGCTACTATAATGCAATGCCCATGCATCGGTCAGTTGTTCGTAAGCTTATAATCCATTTTAAGAGAAATAAGAATAATAACATTTTTTTAAATTGTTGTTTTAAAAAAAATATTTGGCACTTTTAAGTTCATGTAAGAGGCCAGAAGGGGGAAATAACTCCCTGACATATGAGGCTTTAAAAAACTCTTAACTTCTGTTGAATATTTAAATTTCTTTATGTTAAACCTACAAAGGATACCTGGCAGACAGTTTCTCCAGAGACTTGGAGCTGGGAAGCAAGACATAGATTTGGTTTTTTGACATTCTCTGAAAAATAGTGAGCTTACTGCCAGCACAAACGGGTTTTATCTCCAGTCATTGGGATGCAAGCCATCATAACCTTAACTGTGAAACACTACAGGGCCATTTGCTTCAGAATTACTGTTTCTGACTTTTAATGACTAGAGCAAAGAAAAATATACATATATACACAGATATGTGAATGTTGTATACTTATATGAGTATAGAATATATAACTTTGTTAAATAAGTATATATCATACAAAGTAAATATTGAATTATATATAATTTCACCTATTTTAATAGATGTATATTAAATTGCTGTCAGATTTATCCTTGAACGTCCTAAATTAGTGAATAGAGCAGTCCCATATGTGATGATGAGTGTAGCTTATATTGTAAGTACAATGTCAGTTAAACTGTTTCATCACACATAACATACACACACACACACACACACACACACACACACACACACACATGCTCATGTGCTTTCTAGCTACAACAGATTTTACAAAACCATAAAATCCCTCCTTTGTGGGTGGCATAAAGGTGCTGCATTTCTCAGCAGCTGGTAGAATCAAAACATGAAGATTCACAAAAGAAGCCAGAACGCATCGTGCAGAGAAAATCACAGCATGAAAGCAGGCAGGAACTGCCTTTCTGTGTATTTCATACCCCTGTTTAAATGTCTTGTACATGACTCACACCAAACATCAAGGGAGAAACTGCAATAGGCTGAGCCTGTGACAGACATCAAGTTGTGGAAAGCTGTGCTTCTGGAGTGTCCTGCTGGGGGATCAGGGAGACAAAGCACCTGGCTCTTATTTTGGGGACTCCATGGCACTCCTTTTTATTATCATGCCCACTTGTACACACAGATAGATAAATATTCAACTCTTACATGCCTACATCTATTTGTATATTTTTCTTTGCTCTGGGATGTAGGACAATCCTTTGATCTGGATGCAGAACTCTCAGCTATGTCTTCAGCATCATGTCTGCCTACATGCTGCCTTGCTCCTCACCATCTCTCCACAGCAATAGAATACTGATCAAGACAATTCCCTAGCATGCTTAAGGAAGCAGACAACAGTGAAATAGAATCCATAGTAAGGACCTAGAGATTTCTAGTCATCATTTATTTAAATAGATCACCATTTAATTGACAATGCAGATCTGTCATCTATTTAGCTGTTAAGTTCCTACAAATCCAAAGGTAACTTTAATCAACAACCTTGAAGAGACGAGATAGAATAGTAGATTGGTTAGCTCTTCCTGTGAGCACAAATAACAAGCAAATCCTGAGCCAAGGTGTCCTATGCAAATGACTATAAAAAAACTTAAAGAAAGCTATGAGCAATAAGGACAGCCTCTAAGGACAGCTATGGAAGAACTATAGAAGCGTTGTAGCCAAGGTACAACCTAATCATGAGGGCTACAGTGTCTTGCACTAGAGAGTTTTCCCAAGCAGATCTGCAAGTGCAAGACAGTCTTCCTAAAAACAAAACAGAAAACAAACAAACAAACAAACAAAAAACCAAAACATACTGGCTCTTGCAAGAGAATTTCTGGTAAAGCTGGGAATATACATGAACATGGTACAATGTTAACCAAAGACTCTTGGGTACCAATGGTGACTTGATCCAGATAGGTATTTAATCAAAATACTGAATTCTTTTGAACTTTTGAATCTACATTTCATTTTACGTGAGGACAGTATGGTTATCAAAAGATCAAATAACATTCTTGGCATCTCATGGGCTGCATTTGGTAAGTAAAGTGTCTCATTCTGGCCCGAGGGGTCTCTCATTCCTGATGGCTGCCAGTAATGGTAACCATCTTCAAACCTCTGTAGGAATTAGCGGAGCTGGCTTATCCTGGGGTTCTCTGTGGCTTAGCAGCCACTCCATATGGGAGACCGATTTCTCTGTCATGATCGTTCCCATCTTTGGACAGTTTGTATTGTCCTACGAACTCCGAGGGACATGACAACATGACGCATCCACCTGACACGACCAGGTTAGATGCTGCAGCAGGCAATATGACTCAAGTTTGAATGTCTGGGTATTTAATCTGGAGGTGCAAGGAGCTTTCAGGTGGGGCTTTGTTCTCGGAAGCATGTGTTTGGATTATAGTGAAAAGAATCTACAGTACTTTACCCAGCCCTGGGGAAACCTTCTTCTGCTGCTCATCAACAGGGCACAGAGGTTTCTGAAGTTGTGATGAAGATATTGCTTACAGTGTCACTGTCCCAGGCAAAGTTTTCCCCAGACATCAAGAATGATGGGCACAAAAATCAATGAGCTACAAATCTCCATGAATAGAAGAAACATGTAAGAAGGCAGATTCGAATTTTTTGAAGCAAGCAGGCAAAACAAAAAAAACTCAAGCACACACAACCAGGAGAGAAGTTTTGAGTCAGGGGCAGGATAAAGAGAAAAGAGATGAAGTGCACAGGTGACTAGAGATGCGTTCTGAAGGACATTTTGTGTTTTGCTATACAACATGGACGCCTGTTTTATGGAGATGAAAAGCACTGTGGGATTGTACGCAGGACTTCAATTATAAGTGACAACTGTGTGGAATAAGCGATGGGGATCCACGAAGGGGGCCAAGGAAGGGACTAGAAAGTATCCCTCTGAAGGGAACGAGAAGTGTGTAACAAACTAGATAAGTAGTTTTGAATTAAAAAGAGATAATACATTAAAAATATAAAACACACAGTTGATAAAATAGAAAACACTCAAGCCAATTAGTAATTAACAGCACTTGTAGTGTACCTCCGCCCCTAGGTGTTGTGAAAAAGACTGATTTCTAACCAAACAAGACTGTTTTTCAATTCTCTTTTTCTCAAGGGTGCTGCTTGATTAGTGACAACAAACACTTGGAGAGTCTTTTAGGAAACCAGAACCGTATCTGTATGCACTGCTTTTGAAAGGATTCTGGCCACATAGAATAAGGGGACAAGAAGAAGGAAAGAAGGGAACGGGAGGAATAAGAGATCATTACTGAAATAGAAAGAAGCTTGGGGGCATGCAGCCAGGTGAGCAGTCTGAAAGTCGCCAGCAGCTAGGAATGATTTCTGTTAGAAAAGAAACCTACAGATATGACACTCGAGCTCGGCTACATCTTTCGTTGTGGTGCTGTGTGATACTGAACTGACACGCTAGCAGGCACTCCAAGACCAGTGAAGAAAAGAGAGCAGGAAACAGGGATGTGGAGGGGAGACATAGGAGAAGAAAGAGGGGAAGGAGGAGTGGGGGGTGGAGAAGGAAAAACAGAGGAGGAAGAAAAGAGAAAACAGCAAAGAAGAAAAATGACTCCAGTCAAAAGCAGACAATACAGTCATCAGATCAGTATGTTTCTGTTTCCTAACAGTACCATGCTCTTTCTGCATTTGTAGGGTATAATGTTTAGTGTGCTTCAAGCATCTTTTGGAACAGTACCACCCAGTGGAGAAACATCCTTGCCTTCAGTTATGAAGGTCATAGGGTATTTAGACCTGGAGAAACACTGTGATCAGATTCCATTCAATATGAGAAATACATTTCAATAGGCAATGCATAAATAAATAAATAAATCCAGACCTGTTGGTCCTACCAAGGGCAGTCTCTGCCCTTTCTTTTACACAGTTAGTGTTCTCCACCTTAGTCAGTTGATATTTAAATTTAAAGGAAAGAAAAAACATGTTTATTGTTAGGGCTCGAATAAAGGGAGAGGGTCCTCCAATGAAGGCTGCTTAGTCCATTTGAATGTAGCTTTTATTCTGGACTTCTCAGGTGTGATTCCTTAACTCAACATCCCTCATGTCCTAATCCCCTTGGGGGGGGGGGAGGAGGAGAGAAAAGAAAGAAGAAAAAACAAAACAAAACAAAACAAAACAACTTCTTTCTTCCTCCTTCTTGGCAATCTGTGGCTGCCACAAACTTTCTCTTCTTATCATGAGCCTCAATTAAAGCAATTGCCTTTTTTTTGGAACAGATCTCCTCCCTTCCTTCTGCCCCGACTTTGATTCACCTGTCGATTGACATTCCTGCTTCATTAATTGCTGACAGCTGAAAATGCAACCCTGGTCCCTCAGCAAATTACTTCTAATCATTCCCTTCCTTAACATTAGCACTTCAGTGGGCTGTCAGGGGCATTCGGCAGGCTGTGGGAAGATCAGAACCTTCTGTGGCTCTCAGTTATATGACATTTGGCTTCTCTAGTCAGATATTCAGGGACAGTGGATGTGCTCCTGGAACCCACTTCCTTCATGGTTGAAGTACTAATTTCTCCACTTTGGGGGACTGTTGGCTGCTCACTACTCAGACTTCTTTGTAACTAGCTTGAGGCAAAGGGAATTGCCTAATACAATAATGAAACAGTTGGGTAGGGTTAAAAGACACAAAAAACTTTGATCCATTACCCAACATGGAAATGGAAATGCACACACACACACACACACACACACACACACACACACACACACCTCAGTGAGTCTTCAGGCGTGCACACAGCTCAATCCAAATTACCCATTTGCCCACCCTGATCTATTCACTTCCATTCAGAAGGGACTTGATTTCCCAGACTGCCCTCCACCCCATACACACACACACACATACACACACACACACACATACACATACACACAGAGTAAACACACTGGACATCTCAAAGGCTGTCTCCAGGGAACCTGGCCCAAGGTAGCAGGGTAAGTTCTGCAGCTCTGTCCTGTGATTTGCATCTCCTTTCTCCTATAATAGGTGACCCTATTATACTTGCATCAATGGTGTGGATTTTTACTTGTTAGTTGATTGCTCATTTTAAGATATTTAACAGGGCCCTTGGCTGTGGGCCTTTTTGCTTGTCTGCCCCATGCCCAAAGGTCTGGGCATCATACCCCAGATGACAGGTGTTCATTAAGACACAAAAAACATGGTGCCAGTTGTGTGGGGATTTACATTTTTATTAAACTCTTTTGACTTTAGCTTCATTTGTTTTTAATAGGATTGATCTCATTTTCCCAAATTGTGCACCTGTGTTCATGACGGCCACTGGGCTGAATCCCGTTGCTTCATTTTCTACTCTAGAGCTAAGTGGGGCACATGTGGCTGTTGGATGACAAGTGTCACAGATTTCACAGTATCATAGGCCACTGGCTTTGTTTCAGAAAATATTATTGCTTCTTGTCAGTGTTGCATACAAGCCTTTCCAGGGATCAAGATTTGTCTGGTATACCACAGGTTATAGGTAGGGCTGTAGTGACATTTGAGATCCTAAAGGAACATAGGTTAAATGGCAGGACTGTCACATGCAGGTTGCTGAGCCACATCCTTATGCCAACCTAGTTTGTATGATGGGACGGGGTTCAATGCTCCCGGTGTTTCCCATACAGTCCAAGTGATGAAGCCTCAACCTTTTCATTTAAAAAAAAAATTGGACCCTGGGACTTAAGCACAGGAAAAACACCCCAGTATGTAATGACGCATCCAATTAATTAATGTGAAGTCTTGAAATATGCCAAATAGTCAATGAATATACTACACCTCATCAAGCTTCAGGTAAACCCCTTAAGACCAGAGAGAATGAACAAAATTGGGAAGCATCCAAAGGATGCCTTTCTGTATGAAAAGTGATCACATATTGCAAGTCTGGTTTCTTTACATCTTTCCTATTCCTCCCCCATTCATGGTACCATAATTTAGCAAGTGATACATATTATGAGCAGAGAAAACAGGGACTGTAAAGTGCAGATTAATGATATTTAAAAGCAATCTGATCAAGTAGAAGAGAATTTGGGAACACTGATATTTACCTAGGCATTCTTTGTAAGCCAGTGTGAGACTAAAGAAATATCAAAGACATCCCATAAACTCTCCTAGAATGGTGACAGGAGAGCAGAAGGGGATTACATCTCATAAGAAGGGCAGGCCCTAATCTCAAGAAGAGTAAAGGAGAGACCAAAGAATGAAAAGGTGGACGTCATCTTTTGCTCCCAAGTTCAAGCATTGTAATGCAGAAGTACAGCTATCCCTATGGTTGGAGTCCCGTCTCCAAGCCACCAGGACATCCCAATATGATGCTGTCTTTTTCCTTTAACAGTAATCCACAAGTCTGTTGGATCCAAGTCTTCCTCAGGAAAAAAATATGAATTCTTCTTAAGAAAATTGGAGATGTATCAGAAAGTTTCAATCACAGAACCTACGGCACTCCAAAGAGTGTTAACGTCTCTCCCTGTCTGCTCCCTTTACTCTGAATTATGAAGGACAGTAGATGCAACCTCTTTCATTTATTGCACTATAAATTTGGAATGTAGCACTGCATCATGAAGATTACATTCTTAAGTACCAGTGAAAACCCAAAAGGTATCATGAAATCTGTGACTATAAATTAAAAGGAAAGGGCATGGCGAAAGGAGTTTTCACTCATCCATAAAACACAACTTCCAGCGCTTTCCTCAGCTGCAGCCTACAGATTTTTTTTTTTCCTCTCAATAAATTGTGATTTGAAAACCCAGTCACCATGATTACATGGTTTTGCATTTGAGTCAATGGTACCAGTCACAAGCATTATGAAATCCACAAAAAGTTCACATTCAAAACCATGTCTGTAAGGCCCGAGATCTTTAGATTTCTGTCCTAAAGGAAAAGGCTCATGGTGCAGAATTTTCCAGTTTGCCTTTAAAACACTCTTTTAGAGAAGAGAACAGAAAATATTTCGGCAAGCTTTAGAATATTAAGGATTCTAAACTAAACCATTAAGTAATGTGCATACGTAAATGGGGGATGGTAGTCAAGACCTGTTCTTCATTGCTTTACCCTCAGAATGGGTTCATCTGAGGGTTCATACTCTAATAGTCTATGGCAGAGGTTCTCAACCTGTGGGTTGTGACCCTTTCAGGATTGGATGACCCTTTCACAGGAGTTGCCTAAGATCATTTGTATATCAGATATTTATATTGCAATTAATAAGAGTAGCAAAATTATAAAGTATCAAGAATAATTTTATGGAGGGGACTTCTTCTCAGAAAAGAAAGGCAGGAGTAGGAGTATTTGGGGGAGGTGGTACTGGGAAGAGGGGGGGTAATGTTGGACTGTAAAGCAAATAAATAAATAAATAAATAAATAATTTTATGGCTTGGGAGTCACCAGAAATGAAGAATTGTACTAAGGAGTTGCAGCATTTGAGAGTGTTAGAACCACTGGTCTATGGTATCTACTTCAGAAAAACCCATTAGAAGATAAGAACAAATCCAGAAGCTGGTAACTAGCTAAAGAATGGAGAGGATTTCAATTGAGTAAATATATAGAAATATGAAATACAGAGAAGTTTTAATATGCTGTGGTTCAAAGGGGTCAATGTGAGATAAAAACAGATCTTTATTAAGTCCTGCCTCTATCTACAGAAACAAAGCAAAGACAGTAGAGGTGAGATATTATATTTTAGAGCTTCACCCTTGGAAGTAATCAATCCATAATTGAAATGCATTTCAGGTCTATTGTCTTGGGGTTGAAATGATCTTATCTTATTCACCAAAGATAACTTTGTCTCCAAACTTAGCAACGAAGACAAATTGACAAGGGAAGAAAAGAGGCAGAGATGTTTTAATGAATTACTGTCAGGAAAGAGTTAACAAGATCTGGGATTATACCATAAGGAGAGAATTAATGGAAACATTTCAGATGAAGAATCAACAGAGCTTACAAACAGACTAAGGGGCTCCCAGAATGGAAAACCACAGCTGAATTCCTCTCTCTCTCTCTCTCTCTCTCTCTCTCTCTCTCTCTCTCTCTCTCTTTCTCTCTCTAATGAAGCTTTCATTTAACTTCACAGGTTACTAAAATGGTTTAGATCTTATTTGGCCTAAAATTCTATCATATAACATCTCCTTTACCTAATTTTTACAAAGTTGATACAACTAGTCACAATATAAAATGTTAATTATATCTATTTTGTAGATTTTAATGTATTCATGCAAAATGTTTTCATCTTTATATATCACCAAGTATTATATAGCAATCTGCAAATAGTGTAATTTTATTATTTTTATGTGATACACGTTAACAATATATCAGCATAGAAATAATATTTTCAAAGATTCTGTTTTGGGTCAACCTAGAACTGACTATCCATCAACCTTATCTGTAGGCTGAGGTTTTTTTTGTTTTTTTTTTGTTTTTTGTTTGTTTGTTTGTTTTTCTGAGATAGGGCTTCTCTGCATAGGCCTGGCTATCTGGAACCCACTCTATAGACCTGGCTGGCCTCGAACTCAGAAATTCGCCTGCCCCTGCCTCCCAAGTGCTGGATTAAAGGCGTGTGCCACCACTGCCCAGCTTTTTAATTAATTAATTAATTTATTTATTGTTTCTTCGAGACAGGGTTTCTCTGCATATCCCTGGCTATCTGGAACTCACTCTGTAGACCAGGCTGGCCACAAACTCAGAAATCTGCCTGCCTCCACATCCCAAGTGCAGGGATTAAAGGAGTGTGCCAGCACTGCCTGGCTTGCTTTAATTAATTAATTTATTTATTTATTTATTTTTTGGGTTTTTTGAGACAGGGTTTCTCTGTATAGCTCTGGCTGTCCTAGAACTCACTCTGTAGACCAGGCTGGCCTCGAACTCAGAAATCCACCTGCCTCTGCCTCCTAAATGCTGGGATTAAAGGCGTGTGCTACCACTGCCTGGCTTGCTTTATTTATTTTTTTTTTTAATGTCAGCAAATCTTAGGTGTAGAATCACATGAAACTGGAATGCCATGTAGCCGCTACCAGTTTGAAGTATAATTCTAGATTTAGCCAATTCCAAAACAGTAAGTCTCTACAAATTTGCACATCCATGCCATAATGGTCAGTCAGGCATTCTCACCTTACTCTTGTCACCTTATATTTCCTTGAGGAAGAATTAAAAACGAAACCCTTTAAAGATGTAAATTTAGCTCGGTTTAATGGATAGATCAGGGGTTGTGGGCATCATGACTCAAATCAGCAACTTGGAGTGATATTTTTTATGTCTGAGTCCTTCACTAAACTAAGATTTATCTCTGCACCTAAGTGCTCACGTTGTCCTGAGAGAAGAATGCCACAGAAGCAGGCCAATGGAACATGATAAGGTGATGTGTTCATCTTGTGAAGGAGACAATCCACTTGCAGATTGTGGTGATTCCAAGAATAGCAGAATCAGCACCCCATGATGATGAAAATAGTAAATAAAAAAGAAAAAGATCACATATGAACAAGTATAGATAGAGAAGACCAGGAGAGAAAGAAGCTAATTACCAAAAGGCAAAACCCATCCCCTTGTGTGACCTGTTTGAATAGTGAGTTTTAAAGGCTTAGCAAACACGTAAGACATCAGGAGTTCTTCGTGGAGACAATTGAGTGATACCTGAAATATTTTCCTGCTCTTGTGAGAAGAGAGTGCTCCATTTAACCAACAGAACTAACTTCCACTAATGAATTTCTCTATACAGAGGACATGACTTCTAGGAAACTGAGTACAAGAAGGAGAATTCCAGATCTTTGACCTAGGTGTGTCATTATCTTCTTCACTTGCTGAAGCTGCTGGTCCTGGGGGAAAGCCAGTGGATGGCTACCATATGTGTAAGGATCCTGTGAATTGTTTTCAGGCAGGTGAATCTCAGAAGTGCGTAGTCAGGTATGTCAGGAGTACACCTGTGCCACCACTTTGCCTCTGAAGTGTCTGGATGTCAACTGCAGAACACCAAAATTCTCATCAACAAGACAAACCTTTATTTTCAAGATGTAAGGAGGCTTCTCAAATGCTATTTTAAATGCCAGCCAAGCTTCAGAAATGGGGAATTTTTGTTCAGGCTCTTGTACTATTTACATTATTAAGGTCAATGTCACGGAAAACTAGATTAAGTCTTAGTTTTCTAGCTATTAAAGAATTTTCAAAATGACTTTGTGAACATAATAGATTTTTAAAAAGCCATTCAGATAAAAAATTATGCAAAAGGTCCAGATAGGAGGATGGAAATATTTTCCATTGAAGTAAGTATTTTTTTTATATATATCAAGAAGAAAGTGGTGCTAAAATGGAGAGGGTGACTTGTTTTCAACATAAATGCATTATAGGCTTAATTTCTAACATCAAGAATATTATAACTGTTTCCCTCTCTGAGGATCTTATGTACAAGATAATATTTAATACATGGCATTGCCTCTCCTTGGCTCAAGGACTCACTATATTCCTATGGGGGTAAGGAACACACAGCTCTTTCACTGTAAATAGGGTGTTTTCTGGTTTTTTTTCCAAAGGGGGATGGTGCATTTTTACTGATAACTCTGCAATTTAATGACATTGGAAGGAGGGGTGTACATCTGTGAAAGTCAGTGTGTCCGTCTACAACTAGTACAAATCAGGCATCATAATGACAACTTCAAGCTGGGTATGATGACACACATTACAATTCTCAGTCTCCAGAGGCTTAGACAAAAAGATTCCAAAGTCACCATTAGCTTAGAGCACAAGTAATAGTCTGTTGAAGAAAATCATGAAAGAATGAAAAAGTCAAAATGAATAAGGAAAGTGAGGAAGGCAGGCAGAAAGGAAGGGTGTGGTCAAACTTCCTGGAATGGCTGATTCCTGGACAGAAAGTGCTGGAATCATAACCTTGAAACATTCAAAATTCTAGTAGTCATGAGGATTTATGAAGTTATATTGCTTGCCAGGCAATTTTCAGTTGCTTTGGAGCTCACAAGAAACTCCCGTGACATCATTTGCAGATGGGAAAACTAATGCTCCAATGGGTTAAGAAGTTTGGTGAAAACCATCCAACAGAAAAACTGCAATCCAGAAATGACATTCTTCTGGCACTGGTCTTAGTCACGATGCCCTACTATTGCTTTATCCGTGAACAGAGGCAATGCAGCCTGATGTTGAATAGGAAAAGGAGGACACCTTATCCAGAGGGGATCATATCCTACAGCTGTGACATGTTCAGATCAATTTCTGGAAAATAGGACCTGGTATCTTAGAAATATTAAGGGAATAAATGTTTTCCTATCTTTTACAAACCAAATATCAAATTCTGTGATTTCATATTGTTTCTAGTTAGTTTGCATCTGGCATTAAAGACACTGCTAGTCAACAGGAATGCAATGTGTCAGGGCTCCATAATGCAGTCTTACTTTAATTTGGAGTTCAGAATATGTTCCTGGAGACCACTAACATTCCACTTTCCTCAGAAGACTTTGTGTCATAGTCTAATGATAACCCATGAAAAGCAAAAGCTTAACTGACAAAGAACAATATTCTGCCTGCAAGGTGACCTCTTCAAGTACATGGGGCTCACCCCATTATGCTCTCCTTAATCATTTCTTCTGCATTGCCTTGAAGACAGGCATTTATAGATCTGTTTCAAATTAAGAAGATTTGGGGGTATTGAATTAAGACTCAGGAAAATCGTCTTTTGATTAAATCCTCAGCATTTTGCTTACCATTCACTTCTCACATTTTGTACCACTTACCAGTTATACTTTTCTAACTCTTACCCTTAAGCTGATTCTCCCTCTCCCTCTCCCTCTCCCTCTCCCCACACCCCTCTCTCTCCCTACAATATGGAAAACCAATATAGTCAATTTCGTTTCAAAATCCATATTCAACAAAACAATATGTTTTACCATCTCAAATCTCACAGGTCTGTTGGGATCCAAAGGATTTTGAATATTCAAAATAGGTGTTCATTCTTTGAAAGCAGACATGAAAATTAAACATGGAAAGTAAGGAAGAATTGAGAACAAGGATATCTCAATGACCAGATGCTGATATAGGCCAGCCACTTTCATTATGCCATGAAGAGGCACTATCATAATCTTTATTTACTTGTTAGATATTTGCACACATGCACATATATCCATAGCTATACAGAGGCACAAAACACAGCATCCTTGAATTACAGGGTTACCTCACTTGGTTGTGTGTGTGTGTGTGTGTGTGTGTGTGTGTATGTGTGTGTGTGCCAGAGGTCTTAGTCAGGGGTGATCCTTCAATCATTTCTCTACCTTAATTTCATACAGAGTTTCTTAGTGACTTAGGAGTCTACAGGTCTTATTATACCTGCTAGTCAAGGAGCTCAGGAAGTCTTCAGTCTCTACTCCAGAGTTGGGACTATAGGCACAGCATTGGTTTGAGTAGGTTTGTCCTTCCATAGATTCATGGGTCTGAATACTTAGCCAAAGGACATGTACTATTAGGAGATGTGGCCTGACTGGAGGTGTAGCCTTGTTGGAAGAAGTGTGTCACTGTGTAGGTGGTCTTTGAGGTCTCCTATGCTTGGGCTCTACTGTGTGGAAGACAGTCTCCTCCTGGTTGTCTTCAGATCCTCAAACACCAAGCTTGATTACAAGATGCCATGTTTCCCACTATGATGATAATGGGCTGAACCTCTGAATCTGTCAGCCAGCCCCAATTAAATGTTGTCCTTGATAAGAGTTGCTTTGGTCATGGTGTCTGTTCACAGCAATGAAAACACAAATTAAGAAAGGCACACACTATTGTGCTTTTAGTGGGTTTTGGAGATCCAAACTCAAGTCCTCATGTTAGCATATCATCACACAAATTCCACACCAAACTGTGCCATCTCCTCAGCTCAAGTTTGTCTTTCTTTTCTTCAGAATCCCTCAGCCTGGTACCTGAGAACTGCTCATCAAGGAAAAGAATGAAGAAGCTGCAGTCTTGAGCTAACTGTTCCTGTTCTCTTAGGTTTTTTAATCGCCTTTTTTTTTTTTTCCAGAGGTTTACTTCAAGTCTAGGAATTTCTTTTGTCACTGTGTCTCTTAAGGAGATCGAGGCATAAAGAGAGTAGTAAGAAAAAAAATATAACACCTGTTTTCCAATGTACACCACATCTATGGACAAAGCTCCTAGAGATAGGAATAATGATGCCGTGAGTGATTGTGTAATTTATCTTTGAAACCTTCAAATGAGTGGCAGGAATGTCTATTTTTCATTTCTTATGCTAGAAAGCCTAATAGTTTCACCGACTGGGAGACTTTTTATTATTCTCCAAGTTTCTTGGTAAAAGCTGTTCATTCTACCCTCCCGGCAGTCAACACCATCACTTAAAAAGCAGCCCAAGGGAGAGCCAGCGTCTGCCCCTACTTGATACAAATCCAGATTCCAACTAATTCTGTCAAATCTGTGGTGAAGGAAGGAAAAGTAATCAAATGATAACTGAATATATTTGAGCCCCCAACCCACTGTAAATAAAAATTCTCATGTCATTTATAAAACTTTTTTAAAGCCTCAGGAACAAATAAGACCACAGGCAGGTAAAAGATTAAAATAAAAAAAAATAATATTATACCCAGGTGAGAAATTTTTCTGACAACTTTAACAAACAGCATTAATATAGAGTGTATTTTCTTCTTTTTTAATAGTACTTCTATATAGGGAAGTTATTCAAGATCCTAACCAAGCTGTTGTCTTTTTTTCTCTTGCCTCCAGTATCCCAACACCCCCACAGCAAACCCTCACCTTTTCTTATCCCTTCCATACTAGTCATACAGAATCCTCTGAAAATTTATTAACAATGGCATTTGGAAAACACAAAGCCATTTCCATTCAATTAAATAAACCTAGTGTGTTAACCTTCAGTTAAAGAAGTGGCCGTTCATTTTTATGGTTGGCTGTAAACAGACTTTGAGCTTCACAAAGCCAGGATCAATAGACTGCTGGCAAACAATAATAATCTCATGCACACTCTATCGACAGCCTCTCAGAAAATATAGTTGGACTTTGATGGGTCTGATGATTGGGGCCCATGGCCAGACATCAGCTTTTCTCTGAGAGAATGTCAAAATGACAAGAAAATGCCTTATGGGGAGTGAATTTTTCTGTTCTCTTTAGAGGGACCATAAGCCTTGACATGAGGGAACACAGACCCTCAAGGGGAAGCTAAACCCTGGGAGATGAAGATGCTATAGATGGGAGTCATGAGGCCACAAATGGCCTGAAGAGGCCAGAGTGTTTGTCTTAAACTAATGTCAGGAATGATACTCTAATCAGCATTGATAGAAGAATAATTGGAAGGGAGCAAAGACATATCCATCACTGGTGGAGTTACTTGCTTTCCAAGAGTAGAAGGCTATGGTATTCTATATACAATGCTTCTGGTGCCTGCCCTCCACCCAACCTTCATCTGTGAGTTCATTCTTTTTTTCTTCAGCCTTATTCAATCCCTATTTCTGCACACATGAAGGAAATGAGAAGGAAGTGAGACCTGGACTGATGTCGCAGTCCACCTTCCTAGCTGGGTACTTTTCCAAGTGCTTCTTTGGTTTCTGGCCCTCTCATTTCTAATCATGGGAAGAGTCATTTCTATCTCACAATAACTTAGAACGAATAAAATAGATGATGGACATGGGCTAGGCTTTTCAGAATACTTAATTGTAATCATGAATTTAAAAGAAATAGAAAAATAAGAGTGGAAGAAATTACCAATCTAAGCAGTTCCTAAAATTATCCTAAGCCATTCTTATAGGACTCTGGTTTTCAATGACTCCAGCTTCATTCTCTTCATAGCAAAGATAAAATTTGTAAGTAATATTTTCTTACTTTTGTAAAATAAAAATACTACAAATTATATTTGTTGGATATTCATCACAGGATAAACACTCAGCTAGCACTTTAAAGAAATAAGCTCACCAAATGCCTTGACAAATCTTAAACAGTGGGTGCTATCAGCTCCCATGAGATCTATATTTACCTATTATGCATGATGTTGAATATAATATAATAACCCATATTTATGTAGTATTAGCCTCACTTAAAAAATTAATCATAGAAGAATATTTAATCCTAAAAGGCCAGTAATACAGAATGGAACCTGAGTTCGTGTTAGTTAAATGTTTGAGCTTAACTCTAAGTTCTACCATCTCTGTAGTATAAGAGGCATTTATAATTTTCTGATGCTTTGGAATCCTCCTTGTCCTTTTCCATGGACACTGCATCATGATGACTTGCTGTCAGCTGGTCAATCCACTCAGTATTTCATTATCCACATGATTATGTGCACATCGAAGAAAAAGTGTAAATAATATTTTCTAAGTCCAGGGGTTCTGCTCTCTCCTTCTAAAAGAAAATAATCAAAAGCAAAAGCAGAAGAAAAATCACAGGCTTGGGATGACTGATATTCAGACAGGCAGAAGAAAATCACAGGGTTGGGATGACTGATATTCGGACATGCACCTTTCTAGAGAAAGATTACATCTAACATCTAACATTTAAAGATTACATCAGGAATCATCTAGCCCTGAATTTAGTGGCAACATCTTATGTAAAAGGCTCTGAGAATATGCTAAGAACTTAGCAATTAAGAGTTTGGCTTGGGAATTAGAGGGCCTAGGCTTAATCTCTAACTTTCCTCTTAATAATGTTGGACACAATGCAAGTTTTAAAAATCTTTCTTGGGGTAAAACTCAGACAGTTAATGTGATTTTTAAGTTGCCCAATATGTGTGAAATGCTAAAATTGCTGAGCTAAGTTCTAAGCCTGGCCCACAGTTCCCTTTCTTCTTCTCTTTGAATATTACGAAGGTATCCTTAATGTCATATTTGTCTACAATGCCATTTTAGCTATGACCTGAAGAGGTAACATTTTGATTTAATGAATGGTCTTAACATGAGTAAGTGTTAATATATATTAATTGGTGATGCTCTATAATCGCACATGACAGTTTCAGTGAGTGTTTTTATGTTTTTAAGCAATATATTTCACAGGTGTTTCCATTGTTTGACAATAGGCCTGCAT
>NC_034596.1:85048512-85063681 GCF_900095145.1 Mus pahari | reverse complement strand
TGCGTGTGTGTGTGTGTGTGTGTGTGTGTGTGTGTGTGTGTGTGTTCTAGTACCTATCAGAGAGGAATGCTACTTTAACTCAGTGTTAGTGAAATTGATTATTAAGACAAATTGCTACCTGCAGCCTTCCCATTAGAAATCTCACACTAAGGTTGTTTGGCTAAAGCATTAGGAAGCGTTATTCCAACTTTATATTTAATGACAGATAACGAAAGAGAATATTTTAGAATGAGCAGAATGACAATTTGTTTTTATCTCCCCTCAGCCCATGTTCTATTATACATTATAGCAATGTGTACTCTGTATTGGCCACACACTACACATCTCCTGTGAATGCAGTTGATTGCAGGATAGAGTTTACCATGGAAACATGCTTGCTCACTAGACCAAGGTGAACAAAAGACCAAGGGAAGAACACTTCGCAGTGTGAGCCACATTAAAGCACTTCTTTTCTTACAGAAAGAAACTCCTTTAAGACTCTCATCTAATAATGACCTTTCTTAGAAAAGTCTGAAAGATGAAGTCGTTTTCATCTAGCCATTTAGAGTTGTTCTTTTTCAGGATACAATATCATTAAGAAATTGTTAGTAAGACTAAACCACTATTCATGTAGCAGAGAAATAATGACAGGCATATTTACTAGATGTTAGGTTGACTACCATATTTATTTGGTTACCTGGGGTAGTTGCTATGTATGCTATACCTGGCAGAGCTATAAACTTGATTAAAGACAGCTTATCCTTGTCCATGCACAAGAATTTGCAGCCCAGGTCTTCAGGAAAATCAAGACACCTTAAATGTTCAATCTGAGTTGGAGATAGTTAGCCAAAAGAACTCATATGAAACCTTCTTTTCTTCCATTTTCTTTGAGAA
Source organism: Mus pahari (assembly GCF_900095145.1). NCBI lineage: Eukaryota > Metazoa > Chordata > Mammalia > Rodentia > Muridae > Mus > Mus pahari. Next base: position 85,062,808 of record NC_034596.1, on the reverse strand, counting down.
AACCAAAGCCAATCATTTTAGAGTAGTCTTAAAGATTAACAATGTATAACTGACACATTAGAATTCTGTGATCTTTGTGCTTAATCTAAAGAGCTATTGCTTTGTTTTTTTCCAGTTATTGCCAGATAACATTTTCTTTATTTTAGTTTACATGTTACAAAATATCAACTCTGAGACTTATATGCCACAGACAAGTTTATGCATTGATTCTACAGCACTGAGGTCTCTCTCCTTATTAAATTATGCTTTGATTTCTATTCCTAGAGAAAATTTGAGAAGGCAGATGAAATTAAAGCATGTCTAGTGGTATATATCAGAAATGCCCATTCACTAGAAGGCTTAGAAGCTGCAGGTGGATTAACTGCCTTTGTCTACATACTTGACACTCCCAACTCTACTGGGCTTGTGTCTTTGAAATGACAGCAGAAAACCAGAATGGAGAAGAGTTGGGGAGAATAGCCTATGTGCCATCTTAGACTCTTAGCTGAACAACGGTGCCAAGTAAACTATTACTATGGCACACCTACATGAGAAAGGATGCAATACAGTGAGCATTGTCTCCTTCACACAAGCCATCTAAATACATACATACAGAGAGAGAGAGAGAGAGAGAGAGAGAGAGAGAGAGAGAGAGAGAGAAGGAAGGAGGGAGAAGGAGAGGGAGAGGGAGAGGGAGGAGAGGGAGAACCATATATTCAGAAACAATACAACACTTGTCTTTTTTTATGAGTGCATTTTAAATGTTATAGAAATGAAAGGTGAAGAGAACAGATTAAGTTTTTTATGCCCTGGGCATCTGCCTCAGTCTTGTAACTTAAAGTTCTCTAAGCACAAAGCAACCTCAGTAGGCCTTATTAGGCAACTTTTAAGTTTATTATTAATAATGAGATGATGTCTCCTAGTGCTGTGTTGTGCCTACATTTTATGAGCAACAGGAATAGAAAAAGAAGCTAGAAACCTCTGCTCATTTGAATTCCTTGTACTCCCATGATCATTTGTGGCTCACACGCCCCGCGAATCAATTTTAGTCTTCCATGCACAGCCAGGGCATTTTGCCATCTGGCATGAAAGGGGTGAGAGTAAGCATATCTCAGGAAATAAAAAGAAATAGAAAGAAAATGTTCAAACTTAAAGCACACAAGGATGGTTTAGCCAAATCACTCTGCTACATAGATTTGAAAAGTGAAGCCCAAAGAGAAAGGTTTGCCATAAATCCACACACTCCACATTTTTACACCTGAGTCTTCCCACTGAATTATACTAAATTACTTTAGTGCAAAAAGATATATATCTCTTATGACTGGAGAATGAGTTAACGTGAAGTGAATTGAAGCATACCTACATCTAACACCCCATTTTATAGGAAATTACTCAGTTCTTGTAAAACTCTTTTAAAAATACCATGTATAAATTAGATCTAAATATATCACTTTCTAAAAAAGATTGATGAAATTCCCTTGCATGCTAGAGTTCAAGAAAAACCCCCAGGTCACCAGAGTCTCAAAATCTTTACCCAGGACAACAATGGTAAGTTCTTATGATTTAATAAACTTGTCACAGACAATCTTTCTTCAGGGAGTTGGGCCTTTATTTCTCCTGTGGAGGTTCCCTAGTTTAATCTTGTTGCTCTTAGTTTCAGTATGTCCCCTCCACTCAAATATCTGTACATAATGAAGGTGAAGACTGAATGGTCTTTATAAGAATTTTAAAACTCCTTTTAGTTAAAGTTTCTATAATTTTGTGGACAAGGGGGGAACAGCCCAATAAAATATATAGGCACAAACTGTCATGCATTCTTTGTAATGCATAAAAAGGCTAAGGTGCTAACATGGTCCTATGTATGACTTTCTTGTAGCCTGTCTTCTCATGTTAAGTGTGAGTACTAACAAAAATCTATGTCACGGTCATACATGGAGGGCTGTGAAGGAATCCAGATTGCTGAGACCAGTAACAGGAATACACCAAGAGTTCCTTCTCATTTACACTTACTGTTGCTACAAATACTTATACTGGGAGCTCTTCACCCACTACACATAGTTATTTTCATATAATAATTAGAATACTTCCTAGTGGGAAAATATTTCTATTAAACAGTCTCCTATTTCCCTCCAATAACCTCTGTTGGTTCTGGTTCCTTCTAGAGTTGCAAGATGATTGGGTCCCTTTTCTTCATAATAATCATCCAGGTAGTTGATGGGTCCTTAGTACATTCCTCTTAAAGTTCCCTGTTTGGTCATTTCCAAGTCTCCACCATATCTCAGCTGTTGAGAGTCAACATGTCACCATGCTTTGCTGTGAATAATACTAACATTGGCTCTGAGCCTGGCAGTGTGCTGAATTGTTGGGCTGCTTTTGATAATCTAGTCCTTCACTCCAAGTAGAGAGGAACCTCCACCCTTATATGATCCCTAACATAGAGTGATCTAATAACATCGTGAGTAACTGATTTTCCTAAGGATACACAGGGTTTCCGCTGAGATGTGATGGATGACCAATAGACTAAGTGGCACTGGCAGGATCTCTCCTAATCCCTTCTATCCTAACCTGCTATCCCTTGCCGCCTTCTGCTTCCATCTAGCAAAGACAAAAGTAAAAGAGCTGCTTTTCCAAAAATATCTAGCAGCCATGGCACACTTTTTAATACCTATGCCAACTCAGGATTTTTAAAAAGCCCTCACAGTTTTACATTTTAAACCACATATGCTAAGCATCTATTTAGCCTTAAGTCTCTTCTTCTCAGGATTAGGTCATAATCTTTAAGCCCAAGGCATAATTTTGTGGTCCTTATTGAAAATATATCTATTTTTTCCAGGGTCATCATACTTGTAGTTGAAGAGTCTCTTGAACCTTGTCACGTCTCCCTGACCATATGCTCGGGGAAAAAAGGTTTTGAATGGAGAGATACAAAGTCCTAAGACAGCTTAGGTGATCTTCTACGGAACATTGCAAGCCTATCTGTGATGTCTGCCACTATGTTCACCAGCACACACCTACTCATTCAACCCTTGAAAATTAACTTATTCTTATGGCTAGCATATCTGTTTTTAGAACGCTTTAAAAAATGGTAACGAATATTCTGGAAGCTGAATAGTATGTCCTTGTGTAAAGAAGTATCAAATGTAATCACATTCTGATTGCTTCCCAAATAAACACTATGTGTTTCACTACGCCCATACCTCCTGAGCAAGAAGCTGCTTTTCCCAAAAATATCTAGCAGCCGTGGCACACTTTTTAATACCTCTGCATCTCTGCTCCAACCGTCTTCTAAATTACTACGGACCTTCAGCTTCTTGCAGTTTGAAATAGTCTAGGGGTCAGTGTCTAGCGACCGATGTCACCGGGATGGAGATTCAGTTTTCCTCAACCTTGCCTCAGTTTCTTTTTCTTTCTTTCTTTCTTTTTTTTTTTTTTTTTTTTTTTTTTTTTTTTTTTTTTTTTTTTTTTTTTTTTTTTTTTTTTGGTTTTTTCGAGACAGGGTTTCTCTGTGTAGTCCTGGCTGTCCTGGAACTCACTCTGAAGACCAGGCTGGCCTCGAACTCAGAAATCCGCCTGCCTCTGCCTCCCGAGTGCTGGGATTAAAGGCGTGCCCCACCACCGCCCGGCTCTTGCCTCAGTTTCTTATCATTGTGAGACTTTGCTCTGCTGCTTTATTTGGTGACTTCCCTTTCATATGAGTCTTGGGGATCCTGGCCATTTGGCTTCTGCTGTTGCTCGGGCACTTTGGTGAATGCTATTAACCTCTCAGGAGCCCAGGCTTCCAATAGCTGTGTGGCTCCCGTGCTCAAGCGTAAGTGGCAAGGCTGATGCTTAACCATCATTTAAGTCATTTGGAAGGAAGCCTGTATCAAAGTGGCTTTTTCTCACTCTTCTGATCCTTCCTTATTTGCCTTCATTTTCTTGTCAAGGGAAGCACACATTCACTGAGTGTGGACACTGTAGTCAGAGCCCTCAGAATTCTTTAACCCATCACTAAAGTGAAGCCACCTGAAACAGTTGTTTAAACCTGCTTCATGCACAACCCAAGCTGTCATGTATAATACTGCTTCTCCTACTGTACACCTAGCCTCAAATAACTAAGGGGGTTAAATAATTTAAAACGTAACTAAGGACTCATAAGTTGTGTACATACTCAGCTGAGTACTTGAGCTACAAGATAAGAATAAAGACTGTGACTAGACAGGACATTGGCCAGGAGTGCAGCACATTCTTCACGCATGCTTTCTTCATGTCAATGTCATCGGTGTTTAAATGCAAAGGAACTGAAGAATTTCCTTTGAGAATTACTTTTTTTTTCTTCCAGTTTTGGTTCAAATCATAAGCTGGCCTGTCCCTCTTCTTATTCAGTAGCTGTAATCTCATTTTGTTTGACTTGTTTTGTTTTGTTTTTTTCTGTTTTGCTTCTGTATATATATTTCACATATTATGGATTCTTTTATGAGACACCCTAAGCTATACCTGACAGTGCAAAGTCCATTCAAATGGAAACCGAAGAGATGCAAAAACACAAACCCTTTGGTTTACACACTCATGGTTAATCACAACAACAATTATAGAATTCTACCCAGAAAAATCACCCAGAGACCTGGAAGTATGTAAGCACATCCATCCTGGCAGGAAGAGCTTCTTTTATTTATTTATTTTTTCAGTTCCCATTACACAAACATAGGAAGATACTCATTGCAAAGTAAAATCCAGAGCTTCCTTCATCTTGAGCTGTACTTTCCACTTTCAATCAGTATCTCACAGGCTTTATTAGTAAAGATTAAAAGGACAAGGAATGATTAATGAAAGCATCATTCTCCTCCGCCATACCCAGCCCCAGGACATCACCACTGTGAGGAGCTCCCACACTAGATTGGCTCTCTGAACACCGGTGAATGAATCCTCTAAGCAACCTCTGGGAGGAGAGGAAACAGCAGTGGATCAAGAGCCAGGTATAGGAGTAAGAGCATCAATAGAGGCAGCTGTGTGAGTCCTGTCAACCTGCGTGTGATCCAGTTCATAAGAGGAGCGCAGCAAAAATGAGGAAACATCTGAAGCATGGGAAATGGAAGGAGGATGCTGAAGATCTAACTAGTATATGATCACTGCCCAAATCTATAGTCAAATAGTAAGGCTAGTAATAATTATCATCATACTAATTAATATAGCTATGGATAATGGAATTAGTGAGTAAGAGCCTCCTTGCATATCCCACCAATCCCCAGCCTCAGGAGAAAGTTATAATAACCATCTCTAACATGCAAGAAAGGAAGCCAAATTTTAGAGAAGTCACAAAATAGACCATAGGAGAGACATCTATTAAGTGGAATTACTGCAAATGTAGTCTAGATCTTCTAATTCCAAGACATTTCTTTGTTCTAATCTCTACTACCTTCCTCTATATATTGAGCAAGAAATATCATGGAAATGTTCCTAGGTGTCCAAAGTTGTCATTGACACTTTTTCCCCCCAACATTTTCATCTGAAAACTGTAAGAGAGATTATCATTGATTACTATTTTTGTCAAATTTACAAAGAGAGGTAAGCTGATGATACATACATACATACATACATACACACACACACACACATATATATATATATATATATATATATATATATGACTTTTATGAAGTAAAGGTACACATAGGATGACATTCTAAATTTTGAGAATGGAATTTCAAATGAAGGTAAATGAAGTCACAGCCACACTATAGGACAATTGTCACAAATCCCAAAGAATTTACACCATAGCAATTATGTTGTGTTCACAAATGGACGGGTCATCTTGTCAAAGTGTCATATTAAAATAGTGTTCTTGATTCTCATATTTGTATTGTTTGTAAATTTGCCAGGATTGTCAACTCATACAAGAGTTATAAGCCAGCAGTAATTGTGCTTGGCTTTTGGTTTGTACAGGTTTAGAAAAAAAAAATATAATATGAATTCAATTGTGAGTGTTTGAAAAAGTCTTACTTAGGAAAAAATGTGTTTCTGTTTCCTCGCATTTGAGATAAGTTTCCATTGGAAGGGACTGGAAAGTAGAAAGCTGATCCACCACATTAAATGATATTTGTTTGTCTGGCAGCAAGGAGTGACTGACTAGAGATTAATAGTAAAGAATTTTTAAAGGAAAATTTTAAAAATGCCGTTGTTACAATACAAAACCTCATCTGTAATATATATCAAAATTGCCTCTGCAATTATTAAAATGATGAAGACAACAGGGTCTTTAGATATAATTATAGAGGTATATGCCAAGAAATACTTTGCAAGTAAAAGAGTGACTGAAATGTTTTTCTATCTCCTCAGTTAACCATCAGAAGAAGCCGTGCACTGAAAATGGAAGATATTTCTTGGAAAAGTCTGAACTAGTAGGACACCTATGACTCACTAAGTGACCTGTTAGGGGAAGATTCTGACCCAGTGTTTCTGAGATCAGCACTCTGGCTATGTATTCCTAAGAAGACCCTAGACAGTCCAAGAATGATGCTTTAAAAAGGAGCATCTTTATATACTAAGTAGTGGCCATTTCAAAATACACAGACATTATGTTAACCAGTCAAAGCCTAAAGTTGCATTTCTAGTCATTTTTATAGTTGCATGAATGCTTCGACAAAATTGCAAGTCACAGAGTGATATACATAGATATAAAGAAACACATGGAAGCACACTTTGAAGTATGCATGGATGCATTAATAAAGTAAATTCACATGATTCAACAATTCCCTATCTGTGCATGCACCTATGGACATGAAGGGAGTAGCCAGGAGAGATGTGAGCATCTCCATGTTCACTATTACAATATTTCAACAGCCAAGATTAACAACGTCCACCCATAGATCAGTGGGTAATGAAAATATAAAGACATAAATATAGTAAAAAGTATTCATTTGTCTAAAGTAAAGTGGTTTTTTTCCATCTGTACCAGCACATATGAGCTCAGAAGACAATCCACTAAGTAAAACAAGTCAGACAAAAAATGACAAATATTATATCATTTCATTTACAGATGCAAATCTAAATAGTTGACTATATATAACAACAGTGAGTATAGGGTAGTTACTAGGGATCCAACAGCATATGAAATAGGGAAACTGGTCAAAGGTCAACTAAGTGACAATTACAAAATGAATATATCCTCAGCACCTCTTATATAATACGATGACTACAGTTAAAAATAATAATGTGCTGGGTGTGGTGGCACACACCTTTAATCCCAGCACACGGGAGGCAGAGGCAGGTGCATTTCTGAGTTCGAGGTCAGCCTGGTCTACAAAGTGAGTTCCAGGACAGCCAGAGCTATACAGAGAAACCCTGTCTCAAAAAAAACCCAAAATAATAATAATAATAATAATAATAATAATAATAATAGTAATAGTAATAATAATGTATTATACATTTATAAATTAGTCATGAGAATAAATCTTAAGGAATCTTGTCACTAAACAACACTAAAAGTAACTATGTAAGAAAATGGATATGTAAATTGTCATGACTGTAGCAATCATGTCACAATATTTACATGCATCAAAACAAAACATTATAGACCTTAGTATTATAAGTTTTACTTTTTAATTATACTTTACTATAGCTGTGGGACAAAATAATGTTCAATTCTATGGTAATTATAAGTTTTGTTAATTTCTTTGCTGGAAAAGAAAACAATGACAAGCTTTATATTAAAATTTAGAATTTGAAATATCTCGTTTGCAACTAAAAGATGTATTTTCTAAAGGCAAACCAGGAAGAATATCCAGAAGAAATTTTGATGTATATTGCATATGAAGTTTTGTATAAGTAAAAATATACTGTATTTCACTCGGGCCAGACTTCAGGAAATTATGCGCAAAGGAACATAATTCCTAAGGACAATGTCGAGGTGAACAGCATCAGATGGCATGAAGATGGGATGATAAAGTCATCACCTTGCAGGCTGCTGACCTGCTCAGACTTATCGTAGCCTGTATAACATATGGTCTTGTTCTACATTTCTTACTTAAACATCAATTTCTAGTCTCCAAGGACAGGCTGGGCAAGAAAGGAAACAAGCTGGAGTGTCTTCCACTGGACAATGAACAGAAAACCCTGGCTCTCCCAAATCAGTATATCAATTATTTTTTCATTGAAATCAACTTATGGCATATTCCAGGGATGTCCATATTAAAGGTTCTATGCTTCAATTTCAGGGACAGAGGCTGGCAAAGTTTTTCCATAAAAAACTGGATGAACTACTTGTTTTGTACAGACTGAAAAACTTTGTTCTTTTCAACCAATTCTAGTATTGTATCATGAAACAGATGATCGCCTATATGCATGTAAGTCAATGAATGCATAGCTGCATTTCCTAAAATGTTTACAAAAGAATTTGTCAAGGAAAAAATGCTGATCTATTCACACACATCTTGCCTTAGAGAAACATGCCAATTCCCTGGTAGATGCTGATTTAGTCACATACATCTTGCCTTAGAGAAACATGCCAATTCCCTGGTAGATGCTGATCTAGTCACACACATCTTGCCTTAGAGAAACATGCCAATTCCCTGGTAGATGGTAGTCTTGGACTGGGGATTTGAAAATCTCTATAGCATCTGTATAAACTTAGGTATCTTCAGGACAGGCATTTTAGTAGAAAACTCAGTGCTTGAGAATGGCCTCTAACCATCATCCTCACCTCCTTTCTCAAAAATTCACTAGGCTTTGCAGGTGTAAAGGGAGAAGGATTAAGGGACTGGGTATTTCCAGGTTATATGAGACATCTCCTTGAGAAACACCAAGCCTACAATCACATCTCATGATAAATTCTATTATCATGATTTGAGTTCAGAATTAGAAGCACCCAAATTATGGCATGATCATCACCATACACCTCCTGCAAAGACATATATCTGCTTCCTACAACTTAATAATACCCATTTACATTTAAGTTAAAAGTGAAGGGGCAGCTTAGACCATGAGTAGGGTTGTTTGTTTGTTTGTTTGTTTGTTTGTTTGTTTGTTTTTAACCTATGCGGGTCAAGACCTGCTATGTGGAATTTTCTATGTGCTTCAGGAATGAGGGCTATCATTAATACTGGAGATAAGTCTTCAAAGCTGTGTGTGGTTGGCCTTTGGTTTTGCTTCAGGGGGCTCTCTGTTCTGTGATACTTGTTAAATGTGTTTCCAGAGATTAAACCACTACCAGCAGCAGAAATTCTATAGTTCTGTGATGGCAGCATTATGGGCAGGTGGGAAGGCCATGTCATCCAAGCATCAATATGAAGACTAGAGCCAAATAGCCCATGTGGGAGGACAGAGATGCTCCTTGGAGTACCAGTGCTCTGTGAGGTGACCCAATCACTTAGCTAGATGCCCATCAAAAATGGCTTCCTGGGTGTCCATAGACTTCTAAAACTCTCCAAGGAAGCACACATATTTGATCATGGGAAAAAGTAAAGTGGGAAACCAGCCGAGGGAAGAAGGACTGGGAAGTAATCCCAGGGGAGGTGGTATGATAAATAAGCAACACGCTGCCCCAAACAGCAGCACATATTATAATAGTTACTTTGCTAAGTTAGGGCAAGTATCTGGCAGAACTTTATGAGAAAGGTAAGGACAGTGAGGTCTATTTGATGGCTCAGAAAATCACCGGAGTATTTATAGAAAGCCTAGGTTCTGCTGGTTTTTATCACACAGCTCCCAGTAGAGGTCTTTCAGCCATAATCACCAGCTTTCTCTCCTTGTTATGCTAACTGCCTCCTTCTTCCTCAAATGGAAATTATGTTAGCTGAAGAAACCCAACTTTCTTACTCACTTAGTCTCAAAAATCACTATTTTCCCCCTTCGATTTCAGAACATTTATACCTCTCCTCTGTTGCCCATGACAGACAGAGCTCTGTTGACCACAACACTGCTTATAATTAAGCACGGATATGATCTCAAATCTTTTGCAGCCCAGTGATAGCCCTGACTGTCGCACGCTTATTTTCTAAGCTATGGCATTTTCTAAGCTCTCTTCTTTTTATCTTTAAAAAAGAAAAAGAAAACAACAACAACGTAGACATAACCTTGACTTTTCTTATGTTCTAAAAAGTGTCTAGCCCAGGGTGGGATACTTGCCCTGATTTCCAATTTATTTCTTTTTACATTTTACAGTCTCCTGCTTCTGTGATGATATGATCCCCAGGGACATATACTTTAACCACCTTCACCACAGGAAGTCTAGCGGGGTCCCTAGTCAATTATACCTATCCTTGTAGTAGCAGAGGTATGTCTGAACCACAGACAAAATTAATTACATGCTCCTTGATGTTAACGAGGCACCGTGTCCAGATCCTCAGTACTTTATATCACATATCACCCACTCTGATAGCCTGTTCTGCAGTGCATTTGATGTGCATCAGCGCTTATTTAGTCAGTGAAGAAGCATGTGGGTAAAGGAACAAATGAATATATGACAGTTGAAGCCAGAGTGTAAATGAACAAGAATGAATTGCCCTGCGTTCTAAAGCTGATGCTATTATATAGTGGCTTAGAGATTTGGGACAATTGCCATGAAATCTAGATAGTTGTAGAATACAGCTGTGAAAAAATGTTCTTTAAGGGCTAGGGAGATAGATCAATAGATATAGTACTTCCTGTGTAAACCTGAGTACCTATATTTCAGTCCCTAGTACCCACATAAAACCTAGGCAGGAGAGTATGTCTCTGAAAACTCCATTGCTAAGAGACAGAGAGGAAACTAGCCAAGGCTTGTTGGCTAGGCAGTGTAGGCAGAACGGTACTCTCTGAATTCAGTAAAACACTCTGTCTTGAGAAAATGAGGTACAGAGTGATGGAGGACATTTGGCTTCAACCTCTGGCTTCTAGGAAGGTACCACATACCCTTATACCAAACCCATGCACACACACACACACACACACACACACACACACACACACACATATGCACACAAACACACATACACACACACATACACACATACACACACACAAACATACACACATATACACACACATACACACATACATACACACACATACACACATTCTCTACATACTATGCAAAGTATATAGAATTGCTTATATTCCCTTCTTTATTTGGATCAAGAGCAGTGACAACCACATCCACAGTTTGAATAAAAGTCAAAGACTCAGATGCCAGATAGTGAGGCAGGCTGTAAGAAACCTGACGGTATACGCTTAGTGATAAACAGAAGCAACAGTACATCATGGTGAGGACAACAGTGTGCTAGCTAGTGCCTCCCTCAGTCAAGCAGGACCTATCTGACCATGTACTGCCTAATTTCATTATAAACCAAATGCTCCCAGATCTTTTGATTATTAAAGAAAAGTTAGAATGCTAGATTATGGTATAAACTATTTATCATCATCATCATCATCATCATCACCACCACCATCTTTATTTATTGTGTCAGCCATCTTTGGAGTAGGAGCCACAAGCCTGCCACCTGTCATCAAGGGTGATTAACCACTTGTGGAAATAGTGAGAAATAACTGTGTAGGAATCCTTAGAGGAAAAGCATCTCAAGTGAAACCCAGCAAGTGAGGGAGAAGAGTTCAACTTGCAAATAAGAGGGCTAGAGTCACTACTCACTGGCTGGCCCTGAGTAAATTCACATACTATGTTAGATGAGTCAAATCTCCCTACCTGTTTCTTCCCAGAGGCCTTTGATATGTACCCCAAAGGGTTAGAACATATACTGGATGAAAAATGTGAAGAATCCATGGTGAGATTCAACACAGGAGATGGCATCAACCATTACCAGACAGTGTCTAAGACTTTACAAAAGCTTCTAAATAGAGTAGTGTGAAAAATGAGAAAATGGGCATGAAGATGAGAGGCTCCTAAGGAGCTTTATAATCAGAATAGGTATTTTCTGAGTGAGATGGGAAGGCCATCTAGCCTTTATTTTACAAGCAACAAAGGTGGAACACCAAGAAATAAACTATTGAAGGTCTAATAACAGAGTCAGAAAGCAAGCAGAAAGTCTATAGCTATGAAAATTGACCACTACTATTGTCTCAAGAATCTTGGCCATTTCAGGAAGACTCTTGGCTTTAAGCAATAGAAGAAATTCAGTGTAAGAGGAGAGGGAGCAACCAGGCCTTTTAAGAGTGGTTTATGTCAATATAGGATAATTAACTTCGTACATTTAAAAAGCATCACTATGGCAGCTTCTGCATATAATACATTAGTGGTTAAGTTCTTCAACAGATTGGGGTACTCGGTATGAAAGAATTTAATACATCAATGTTAAAAGGAAAGCAACATTAAGAATGTAGCTGGTCTAATTAAAGAGAAGTTTAAAAATGATCATATGTAGTTACTTAGGTAACATGCATGCATATATATATATACATATGTTAATAAGTGTTGCATTTTATAATAATAAGGAACAATCAAGAATCTTATTTAGACAGGTTATATTGAAGGCAGATCTTCAGCCATCTGGTTGTAATATTCCAAATAAAAACCCAATAGAAACAGGTGAAACATGAAATTAACTTAGAAAAATCAGAAGCGTGGACATGACCACTGTGTAGTACAAACTTATGTTAAATATAAAATCTGTCTCTTAACTAAAGACAAAACAAGAAGTAAGTATACGGCATATTACTGAACAAATTGAAAATGAAAGAAAATATGGATGCTTAATGTGAAAATACAAAACGTTCTAATTCTAAAATGTCAGAAGCTAACATTGTAGCAAACTGCCCACTGTAATAAATCAGCATGAAGAATCAGGTATAGTGCTCTATAAGAGATTAGGGTTTGGGGAAATGGCAGTGTAGAAATGGGAGGAGTAAACTGTAACATTCAGTGGTGAGAACATGTAGAGCTCTGCATAATTCAGGCATTTAATATTTTATTTTAAGTTTTTACTCCAGATGAAATTTTGGGAAGCACTAAATCTATGTATAAGAAGTCTGTTACCCAGAGATCCTGTTGTTATGTTAATTGAAAAATGTGTTACCTTCTCTTAGCAAGTATTTACATATTAATTAACTCTGGGAAGACTGCAAGTTGTTCTCTCAGTTAAAAAATCTTAACAGCCTTCAAGTTCACACCTACTCAATTCAGATGAGGAAGAGGAACTGCTTTCACCATAAAGTTCTAAAGGATTTCCTTTCCAGGGACAGAAAAAAACTTTTTTATTAACCATTCTAATGGAGAAGAGGGTCCTTTGTAAAGCAAACAAAAATGTGAATTGTCAACAAATGAAACTTTCAATACTGGGATGTGTTGCATCAAATTTGGTTGTTAACCAAATTTGGTTGAACCCCCAAACAACGGAGGCCATTAACAAGACTAGAGGTTGTTTCCCACAAACTGATAGCAAGGCTCCATTGCCAAAGAGAACTCTTAACCAAATCATTGAACAAAGAAAATAAAAATGGTGCCAACATAGAGCCTTTACCTCCACATCCTAGCAGGAACATCTTTGGTATGAGAAGGGATTCTGCAAGGCTACCAAAAGAGAAATGTAAATACCTTAAGAACTGCTTCACAAAATGAAACCTAACCTGCCACTGCTTGGGTGACCAAGAACCTGGGATTGTGTATTCCAGCTATTTGGTGTTAAATACTACTATTCTAAAAACCAACATATGGCCAACAATAAAAACCCAAGCAACAACAATGAAAATGTAGTAATAAAATGATCCTAATAACACTCTGCTATTCCTATAGATCTGTATCTTGTTCAGCCATCACTAGAGAAGTTTCCTCCTGCAGCAGATGAGAACAAATACAGAGACCCATAGAGGTATTATGTAGAGAGGGAGAGACGGTAGAATATTCAGCCCTAAACAGGCTGTCTCATCGAATCTTTCCCCTCAGTGCTGTGGAAACCTCACAGAGGAAGAGAAGAAGAGGCAGAGTTTTAGAGCCAGAGAGAAATAGATGACACCAAGAAAACAAGGCCCTCTAAATCAGCAAGATTGATGCTCAGATGAACTCAGAGACTGGGGCAGAATTTACAGGGCCTGCATGGGTGAACGACATGAATATATGCTCCCATTGCTAACACAGAAGCTATCTCCTATTGATACCCACTTGGAAGTAAAAATTAGTTTTTTTCTAAGGAAGTCTTACTGAAAAACAAACTACTCTTTTTTTTTTTTAATGAGATGTCATTTATTTCATCTCTTGCTTTAGGGCTCTAGGCAAATTATCATAGACATACAAGTGGAATATATATAGTATATAAGAGAAATATGCATGTATATATCTACACACCCGGCAGTAGATAGCAAACTAAGACACTCAATGGTGTCTTTGGAGGTTCCTTTTCTCACACTGTCATTCCAG
>NC_034596.1:85032199-85048250 GCF_900095145.1 Mus pahari | reverse complement strand
AGAGAGAGAGAGAGAGAGAGAGAGAGAGAGAGAGAGAGAGAGAGAGAGTTATCACTGTTTTTACCTTACAGGTTCTTTGCATTTATATTGTGGCTTCCAGTTTATAGCTTTTATGTATGAACAACTGGGTCTGAGTAGTCCTCTGTCTATATCTGTGTCTTATGCCTTTTCTTAGGCTCTTTTCCCTTTGTTGACTTGTTCTATTCCTATGTACTAGTCTTTGTTTTCTTATTGTATTTTATTTTCATCACTTCAACGCCTGTATCTTTTCAAATGGGATACAGAAATGAATGGATCCAAATGGGAAGACAGGTGAGGAAGACCTGGGAAGATCAGACTAAGGGGAAACTGTAATCTGGATATATCATGTGAAAAACAACTCTTTTCAATAAAACAGAAAAAAAAAATGTTCAGGAAAACATATGTAGCATTATAAGAAATTCTTTTAAAAGGGAAATAGAAATTTTAAAGGTCCAAAGATAGTATGTACTAACGCTTAGTTGTGAACACTTACCATGTGCCCATCACCATAAGGAAGATGTAGGCTTAACAGTAAAGAAACTGAGGAGAATGGGAGAAGGTCAAGTAATTCAATGTGGAGACATGCGCATGCACATGCCTATACACACACACACACACACACACACACACACACACACACATTTAGAAAACTGCTTTTGCGCCTAAGTTGAAGAATATCCCTATAAATTCTCTCAATTCCTCCTGAGAGGAAACAATGAATTTCAGACAGAAACGATGAAATCCCATGGAGAGTCATTGCCGGCAAGAAGACTGCAGAGAAATAGCATCCCTGATCGCCTGCATTCAGGGCTCACCCTCAAGGGAGATGTAGAGGCCCCTTTGTTAAAATAAAGCAATCATTTACAGCTTCATTAAATAAAATATCATGGCATTATTAATCTATATCAAAAGTCCCATATGCTGAGAAATACTGGTGAATCTTGCTTCGGGGGGCTGTTATTGGTAGCAAATACTCATAAATAAAGCATAAACAATGCTTTAATCACGTATGGCTTAGGATATTCACCACATATGTTTACTTTGCTACTGACAAACCCCACATTTCTTCATCACCACTACTAAGAAACTATGATAATATTTCTTTCCAGAGCTGTAAGTGTAGTGGAAAAAAAAAAAGATGTAAAACAAAAGACTACAAAGATGCATGCATATATCATGTACACATGCAGAAAACATTGTGCAAATGCTTTCCAGATCATTATAAACACACACTCACAGACACACAGATACACACACACACACACACACACACACACACACACCAGGCACAAAGAGAGGAAAAGAAAGAGAGACAGAGAGCACTAAAAATAATGAATGATATTGAAAATACGCAGTAATATGCTATATGGGTGCAGGCTTCTAAAATATCTCAGAAGGATGTCTGTTACTTTGGCAACCATACTTTTAAGAAAATAAAGACAGGTTTATCTTCAGATCTACCAAAAATTTTAAAATATTCTGTACTTTCTTTTGTGCATCAGATGTACTTATTATAAAACTATTTGTGTTCTTTGTTTAATGTCTGATTAACTTAAATGAGCAAAAACTATATCCATCACATTCCCAAGTATATTCCCAGTATTTACCAGACTTGAAGATACTCATTAAATACTTGAATAACTGATACATGATTAATCTTTGTGCACAAATAGCTTTCTCCTTATCTTTGATCTGGCTCCAGATTGAGAACTTTCTACACTAGAGTCTGAGAAAGCAGGGACTTCTAGTATGAATAACACAAAATGAAGTTTTCTATATAGACTCTAAAATTGGGGAAATCTTGGGCTTGGCAAACTTACCAGCTTAGAGTAAAGCTACGAAATGAAGAAAGGGTTGTAACAGGTCATAGAAGGGAGTTACTCTCTTGGAATCTTAAATATGCATTTATGAGAAGAGAATTATCTATTATCTATCTTAGCATGGTAGTGAATACCTGCAATCTCACTACTCAGGATGTAGGGACAGGAGGATAACAAATTCAAAGCCATCCTCTACTACATAATGAGCTCAAATCTGTACTGAGTTACCTGAAACCCTATCTCAAAATAATAATAATTCTCTGAGTAACAGGAACAACATATAGCTTAAATTTGCCCCGAGACAAATTTCTTAGATGTCTCTGGCCTATCTAGGGAATGTCTCACTATTTCATATTTACTTCTCCTGGGCTACCATCTTAAATTTTTACCTAGAGTCCCTTATAACTTTATCAACTTTTTTCTTGAAACTTATCTGTTCAAAAGACATATTCACCCCAGAAAGGGTCCATG
Source organism: Mus pahari (assembly GCF_900095145.1). Taxonomy (NCBI): domain Eukaryota; kingdom Metazoa; phylum Chordata; class Mammalia; order Rodentia; family Muridae; genus Mus; species Mus pahari. Next base: position 85,045,938 of record NC_034596.1, on the reverse strand, counting down.
TCCTTGACTCCTGGCTTGCACAATGGTTTTTCAAAACTCTAAGCTATACTGGACTTGTATTAGTGTTCTTGTTTTGACTATATCTAACTGGTATGGAACATTGATATTCTCTTTCCTTGACTGGCAGCTCTAGCCTTTTTGTATATTTAAATATATAACTCCGAAATATGAACCTCACTAGATTTATCTTCTGTATGTAATAAATAAAAGCATTTGCTCAAATGGACATGATTTGCACGTTTACGAAGACCTGTTTTACTTTTTTTTTCTTTATCAGAAATTCAGAAAATGGAATATTCTTATGAAGTTAATCTGATAAGATTTCTCAACTCTTTTGATTCACACTGTTTTAGATATGGAGATGTTGAGGATTCTTTTCTTTTCTTTTCTTTTTTTTTTTTTGGTTAGGAAACATAAAATCCATTTTCTCAAGAATAAACCTCGTTAGTGAGTCTTCTATTCTTTTTCCCTCCTTGGAGGTTTTGACTTGAATTTACTGAAGTATCATTATTTCAGTAATTGTGGCTGGAGAGTGATGATTATTTACAAACAGAGGTATCCCAACACCCTCAGGGAATGCTCTGATGGACCAGAAACCAGTATTTAAAGAAATCTTTTATTATCAAGATGAAGATTCAACCTCACAGGAATGTCGCTTTCATCTTCCTCCTACCCCACTCTCCCCTCCCCCTGCAAGGCACATATAGTTAATCTTAAAGACAATAACCTTTGTAACAAAGCACTGATGGCACATCCCTGTTTGAACTAACAGCTTCACTGTGCACCCTCCCCTGGAATATGCTGTTTTAATTAGGAAGATGGATCTAGGAGTTTATATGTTCTGTTGTGCTATAATTCCTGCCTTTACAGTAATTTTCTCCTGCTTTTCACACTATAATGTGCCATAAATCCTAGTTAGGCTGTTTCACTGGCCTGCTGCTAGTCAGAGTCAATATTTCAGGCCTTTTGTTGCCATGGTAACCTTCTGCCATATGCCCGTTCACTGGAATATGATACAGTCTCCTGGGGAAATTGCTATGAACTTGATCATCACATGGATTTAGGCATCCTGATGCAGCGGTTCTGCCCCATCTTTCTTTACCACCCACTGACTTCTTACTGCTCTCAATTGCTCCGTGCGTGTGTATGCATATGTGTGTACACATGAATACATACCCATGCAAGTATGTAGTTTGCGAGGCAGATATATGAGAGAAGGAAGTAAGCAAGTTGTGGGAAATACAAATCTTTCTACTGTTCCCGTGAAAAGTTAAGCTCAGAAAACAGAATCCTTCCAACAGCTTTAAAGGAATCAAGGAAGGGTCTCAACAGGCTTTGTTCTACCCACACTATTTCTTCTTGCCTCCAAGTATCTTCCTAGTTTCTCATTCCTACCAGATCTTCATTCATCTTTCAATCCAAGAACATTACTTTCCAACTTTAAATATATATTATAGAGAAACTCAAATACTGGCTGCATCTCCTTTCTAGGACATTTTTTTTCCCATCCTGAATGTATGCCAACTCCTTTTTTAAAAGTTTCCCTTGAATGTGAGGAATATTAAATGTGTAATAAACTCTTCCGGGTGAGATCTGATGCAACAATGGCAATTATGCTCATAGCAAGTAAAAGGAAGCTTCTTTTTGACTGGAGCCATTGAATCATGGTGGCCAACGCCCATAATCCTCAACTCCTCAACACCCTATAGAGGAATGCCTAAGGCAGATTCTCAGAGTCCCCAAGGGCTTCTGTTCCTTCCCACGGAAGCAGTGACCACACCAGTCCCTACATTCATCCTCCTGCTTCATTCTGGGTAATGGCCTATAACATGCACCTAGTGATCAGTACATCTGGAGAAATCATTCTATCATCCTGTACCTCATATCCCCAGGCTCTAAAGTAGCCGTGGTGTTACTCATTCCCAAGAGTTAACTGTGGAGCTAAAACTGAAGGAACATGGTGACTTTTGAAAAAAATGTTCTAAAATGAAACTTTCAAGATGTGTAAATTATTTTAAATAAACTTGCAACTCCTATTCTTCAATTCCTTTTCAAAAAAGTATTCAAAGTATTATTGTACTCATGGTCATTACCATTATAGGTATGTATTTATGTGATCTGATTTACTGAATCAGGGTTTGAATAAAACTGTAGAGCCAGCAGTAAAGGAAGAACGTCTTTCCATTGTCTTTGTGTTTATCCAGTCCTCAGTAGCATCTTTCTAGGTTTGCATCTGTGCTCACTTCTAAGGCCTAGCAATGTTTCTCTGATATGTGGACCCATGTTGAAATTCTCACAGGTTGCACTTGGGGCAATTAATCAACATTTGAAGGCAGGGGTCAAAGTTTTTTCTAGAAGGGAGGTTGGCTTACAATGAATCACATCCCCCCCCCCCCCCATAGCCATACACCAGAGGTCCTCAACCTTTGGGTCATGTCCCATTTGGGGGATGAACTACCTTTTCACAGGGTTTGCATATCCGATATCTCACATATCACTTATTTCCCTTATGACTCATAACAGTAGCAAAATTACACATGTCATTAATTCTAACACTTGGGAAGCAGAGGCAGGCGGATTGCTGTGAGTTCGAGGCCAGCCTGGTCTACAAAGTGTGATCCAGGACAGCCAGTACTAAAAAGAAACCCTGTCTTGAAAAATAAACCAAAAATGAATAAATAAATAATAAAAAATTTAAAAGTAGCAAAATTACAGTTATGAAGTAGCAATGAAATTATTTTGTTGTCGGGTATCCCCACAATATGAGGAACTGTATTAAAGGGTGGCAGCATTAATAAATGTTGAGAGTCACTGCCATAGGCCATCATATACGGACAGCAAAACATCAGCCCAGATAGGAGAAAGGTATTTGGTATTTCTATCCGTGCATAATTGAGAACTGGACCATTGTGGACTTCCATTGTACCTTAGTTAGAGCCTTGGGAACAAGAATGAAGGGGCTAATCATCTGAGTGGCGAAAAGACAACAGTGGTGACCCAGTCCACAGACTCACAACCCAATGGAAAACTTGGTTCTCCACTCTCTTCCTTCCCATAGCTCTTTACCAACTATACACCATCTTTCAAATATCCTTTACCATGTGAAATTTTCATATATCATTGAAAGCAACATGTTGGTTCACATCCTTGTCCAGATGCAGGATGTCTGGCAGTGTGATCATTCGTACACTAGCTACTCACAGATAGTGGTTTTTGGAGACTCAGTTTTTTTCTTTCTTCAATGAGGATCCTTATTCATAAATAGCAATACAAATTCAGTTTGGATAGACAGATTTTAATGTACATTCTGACTCCCACAGTGATTTTCTAGATGCTAACAACTGATCTCCATCTTCCAAGAAAATTATGTCAAGGGTCCAAGGAAGAATCTCTTTTCCAAACTTCAAAAAGTCATGGGATTCTCAAACTATAAGCTCTATATACGTACTTTATCTTTATTTTTGCAGGTATAGTTAAATAATTATTTTGTATAATCTAAAACATGTTGATTGGCAAATTTGATAAGTTTGAAGATTCTGAATATCTTTGGAACTGGGGTTTTACTTTGGACTGAGGCTCTACTTTGTGCTGCATTTGGTAGCTATTTGTATAGTCAGAAAACCATGTAAGCATCCAATTCACGATATTTTATGAATGAATGAATGAATTGATGAATCGATGAATTGCTCTTTAAGCATATTCTGAGAATCTCTTTAATGTGAATGTTACCTTTTAAAACGTAGAATATAAGCAACAGATTGAAACAAAACTGAATAAGACAGCTCTGCCAAATATTTCACCTCATCAACTAAACAAGGTTAGAGGCATTCCTTTCTTGGCTGCTTCAAAATGGCATTTACATTTAAGAACTACAAGCTGATTAATATTCCTTATGCTAATTCACTCCATTAAATATAAACCCTTTCCAACTCAATGTGGTCTTATACACAGTATAGTACTTGCAACATTTGACAGCAAGTATATGATTTGTTTTTATAACCAGGAGTGACTTCTTACCTCTCCAGAGCTAGACAAAGGAGATTCTATGGTGAATACACATTTGCTCTACACATTCCTGTGTTTCAAACTGAACTAGCACTGTAGCCATGTGTTTATTGGCTTAAATGACAGCTGAATGGGTGAGAAATTAAGTATATGTAAAAATAGAATAAGGGAGAATTATATAATTATTATAAAGGCAAGCATAGTTGTTATTCCTTATTTTACCTTACCAGGAAAGTTATATCATATATCAGTTTACAAAATAACAAAGAAAATATGAACAAGCAAGGTATGGAGGGAGGAGGACTGAGTCCGGGGCACTAAGAGTGTTGACATGAACAAGCTTCGGCATACCTCCAGGTGGCATTGCTGCTGTGGGGTCCAGGTTAGCAGGGTTTGGTATGGAGTACACACAGACACAAGAGATCTCACAAAGGTTCATTATTGGATAGATAATCATCAGACATCTGGCCCTTAGCAGATGCGACTCTTTACCAATGAAGGTAGAGTCCTCTGAGAAGGTGTACATTATCTGTCCATCATACTTCTCTCTCTTTAAAAAAAAAAAAAAAGATTTATTTATTTATTTTATGTATGAGTACATTATAGCTGTCTTCAGATGCACCAGAAGAGGGCATCAGATCTGTTCAGCATACTTCTTACTCTTTTTAAAAACAGATTTATTTATTTATTTTATGTGTGAGTACATTATAGCGGTTCTTCAGACGCACCAGAAGAGGACATTGAATCCCATTACAGACAGTTGTGAGCCACCACGTGGTTCCTGGGCATTGAACTCAGGATCTCAAGAAGAGCAGTCAGTACTTTTAACCACTGAGCCATCTCTCCAGCCCTACTTCTCAAGTGATGGTACATTCATTTCTCAATCACATGAAGCCCTACTAAGACACTAGAGTCTGGATTCCTTGATATTGGTTACTAAGACAGGACTGGTTAGAAACTTGTGCTTCTACCAAGTCCCAGGCAATGTTGTTGTCTATACTGGGACTTTGATAACCACTTTTCCAAACTCAGCAAGGCAGGCAGAATTTCTGAAAACTGGGGGACTAGCATAACTACATAATTCAGGCCATAGATAAATAATATGAGAACACAGAGAGCACCTGTCTTCTTTAACATCAGCCAAATCCTAAGGCTATCTAAAATCACATCAGTAGACAATAGGTCGATGGGAAAGATGTAGTCTATAAGAAACCTTTATGACTGGTGCAGTATGTGACCACATTAGCGTATAGCCAGTCATTGAAATAATGACTCACGGTGGCAGTGAGTTCCTGCATCTAGCTGATGCAGACATTCTGCAAATAGGCTGTTGAAAATGTAACTGCTTATGTAAACCAGTGGGTAGTTCAGTTCTAAATGGGAGGTCCTTATCAGATTCCCTCCCTCAAGGTTCAAAGAGATCTATTCAGAAGAAAAGGTAGAAAGACGTTTAAGAGCCAAGAGTGTTGGACAACTTCCAGACACAGCAGGGCTGAGATATATACAAATTCACAGAGACTATGACAGTACATACAAGACCTGCACATGTTCAAAACAATCAAAATTCCACCTCATATGAGGGCGTACGGACAAACCTCCCAGCAATAAACAAGACGCTATTTGTAATCAATACCTTCTGGCAAAGGGAAAACTAGTTTTCTCCAGTGAAGTTGGACTGAGTGTATCAACCACACTCCAGGGCAGCCTTAATGCCCAGAGTAATTGATCCACTCAAAACAGACTCCATGATTATTGGTGCTTTTGTTGTTTATGCCATGGTTTCTGGGTTTTGTCTTTTGGTCTTTTGTTTTGTTGGTGATTTTGTTGTTATTTGAATTTTAAGAGAGAAAGAGAAAGAGAGAGAGAGAGAGAGAGAGAGAGAGAGAGAGAGAGAGAGAGAGAGAGAGAGAAATAACATGGGAAGACCTGGGGGGAAAATACTAAAACCTACTGTATAAAAACCTTAGAAACTAAGTTAACATAAAATAAAAAATACTTAGCTTCTAAAAAAATAAAAAAGAAAACAACAATAACAAAACCCAAGGAGTTCCTTATGCCATGTGTATTCAGTGACCATCTCTATCCATTTTATAACTCAAAGAAAAATGGGGAATAAGGAGGAGATGAAAGTATACATATCTAAACATAGCCAAGTTTTTACAAGCCACTTTCTATCTTAAGGCATTAAGGGTTGAATAAGCTAAGGAAACTGATATTTACCTGACTGTCTTCTCTCTAGTAGATACCAAAAGATAATCCACAGGTCTAGCACACTAAGATACAGACAATGCACTCAGGAAGATGGATCAGTTCATCCTGCAATGGTCAGAATTATGCCCAGGTAGTTGTCTCTGAGAGTGACCAGGTGCATGGCCCTACTTCTTTGAAACTTCATGGCATACCATTTAGGAACTTCATTTTTTAAAAATGAAGATTTTCTTAAATTAAAATATAACATCATTTTCTTTTCTTTAAGATATATATATATATATATATATATATATATATATATGATATATTTATTTTTATTTATATGAGCATACTGTCAGACACACCAGAAGAAGGCATCAGATCCCATTATAGATGGTTATGGGCCACCATATGGTTGCTGGGAATTGAACTCAGGACCTCAGAAAGAGCAGTCAATGCTCTTAACCTCTGAGCCATCTCTCCAGCCCCTAACATCATTTTCTTTTCAATACCTTCCCACCTTTGCCACGAACTCTTCCTTTCTCTCTTAAATTCACGGCCTCTGGCCTTTCTTCTTTTTGTGCCATTAATTGCACACACAGAGACACAAGTTTTAAATACATAAATATAATCTTCCCCATCCAAAGAATGCAGTTTGCCAATGATTTCAGAGCTGGTCACTGAAGAGTCTTGAAAGGAGTCCCCACCAGCAACACAAAAGTGAGGTCTTATGGACAGATGCTTGAGGTAGTCACTTCTCAAATTGATAGCAGAGTAGATTAAGACCAGCCCCAAATACAATGGCGGTTTTCAATTAGTAGGCCATGAAAAGGCACATGTGTGCATACATAAGCAAGACAGCCACATGGCCACTGAGATAGCACAGATGCTGCCGAGAGCCAAAGAACAGTGAGCATCAATGGCCACAATTACTTCCACCATAACTATCCACCAAAACCTAGGAAAAGGGAAGGAATGATTCCCAGCTGTGGTCACCAAGAAAAGAGTAGTCCTTGAGTTTGAGCTTTGAAACAGAAATTTATGTCATTTACACACACACACACACACACACACACATCTATTTTTGTACATTGTTACAGAACTCAAGACAATTAAAATTTTATTATACTAGAAGCTATTTGTAACCCCTGACATTGAGTACACAACTTTTGCAAAATTTTCAATAAATATTTGTCTCATGGGTCACACATTAATGCAGTGCTTGAATTGACTATATTTGGCTTTACAGTATTTCTTCAATGCAATGTCTTCTACTCACGTTCTTCACATGCCCCCAGATATAGAACATGCATCTCATGTCCCTCCCTTATTTTCAATGTCAGACCAGTAGTAGATATTTTCTAAGTGTTCAATAAATAATCATTGATTTCTCTATATACCATATAAAAGTGGTACTTGGATTCTTCCTTCCACCATCTCTCTCTGCTTCTCTGTCTCTCTCTCTCTGTCTGTCTCTGTCCGTCTCTCTGTCTGTCTCTGTCTGTGTCTCTCCGTCTGTGTCTGTGTCTGTGTCTGTGTCTGTGTCTGTGTCTGTGTCTGTGTCTGTCTCTCTCTCTCTCTCTCTCTCTCTCTCTCTCTCTCTCTCTCTCTCTCTCTGTGTGTGTGTGTGTGTGTGTGTGTATGAGTCTCCTTCCAGCTAGAAAAGAAAACAAATTTTGAGATAGGATTTGTCCATTCTAGAACCTTTCTGTGAAATTGGAGTAAAATGAGTGTCAGAAATGAGAGCACACTGAAGTATTTTCTATAAGGAAAGAAATAGGCTTCCACAGCTGGGAGCAAGGACAGGGGACGGGAATCAAAATACTACATGATGAATGAATAGTATAAGGATGAAATATTGGGATCTGAACCAAGAATTGGCATTTTGCTTGTACTTACTGAATACAAGTTAATGGGATTACGGTCTTGGAAGTGGAGAGAGACTACTTTGGAACAGAACAGTTGGGCATGGAGAGTTTATCAGAGCAGCAGAAATGTACAGGCATTGTGGATCGCTGAAAAGAATGAAGACATTAGGGGGTATGGCCTCCAACACCAGACCGAATTGTCTTCTTTGAAGATCTATGGAACTCTAGGTTTGATGTTTAAAGTCTGAAATACCTGCATTCCCTTTGTCACATGCTTCTTCCCCAAGAACAATTTCTGTTAGGCATGGTGGCACACACCTGTACTCCTGAGTCCTTGGGAGGCTGAAGCAGGGGGATCACATACCAGAGGCCAGCCAGGATTACCTAATGAGATTGAGGTCAGTGTAGGCCATATAAATAACAAATGTTTCAAAATTAATTAACTCACATTTTTATCTTTGATGTAGCCACACATTTGGGACAGGGAAGAAGTGAAAATATTTACCAGAAGCCTTAGTGTCAAGCCTCTAAGAATCCTGAAGAATTCAATTCATCCTTTCTGATGTCGTTGGTTAATATAAGTGTCTTCTACCTATTTACCTTCCAGAGAGGTGGAGAGCACAGCTCTGCTAGCTTCCGAGGCACCAGCCTGTGCCTTGGCTGAAATGATCTGTGTTGTTAACTTTCAGTTTTGAAGCAAGCATCCCCATCCTCTACATTCTATTGCTCAGCTAAGACATCTTGCACAGGGTTCTCCACAGGACGTGCTAGGAGTGTCATGGTATTCTATAATTGATTTAAAAGAAAAATAGAGGAGTCAGATGGCTACCTTTTAGTGTGGCCGCGGAATGTTCGCAGGGCAAGCCCATTCCAGAGAAGGAAGCAGACTATACCGCTCTAACCTCCCCTGGGGATGCTGCATTTGTTTGCACTCATTGAAGATGTAGCCAGGAGGAAGAATAGACAGCTCACAGAGAGCTCTGAAGATTGAGCCACCTGTCAATTTAGTGTCTCTTCTTTGATCTAGGATGGTGGCTGATAGACATTGTTAGAGCAAACGAAGAGCGAGGAGTATTATACAGGAGCATAGGGTCATTATCGAGACTATGTCTACAAACTGAAATGTGACTTGTAAATCAGCCTGTTGACCCTTTAAAGCAGGTACAGAAGCTTATTAAGCAAGAGGCTTTGAGAGGCTGTCCAACACTTCATTTGCATTCTATGTAAATTTACAGTTTGACTGGCCTAGCTATCAGCCCGTGACTTTTAGCTAAAGATTGTCAATGTGCCTCTTAGAAGACATGGAGTCTTGTCCTTAATCACTCACGGACTTCAAATCTTGCTGCACAAGCTCTTCTTACAATCCTCTGGCCACTCATCCCAAAGTGATAGACATAAACTCTAGTATTCAGCCAAATTCATGAAGTCTGGAATTTGAATACTATCATGTCCTTCCTAAATAAAGCAAAGAGAAGGTGCCAATGGTTCAGGTACAAAGCATATCTTAAAGAGGTTTACTTTTTATACAAGCTTTGTATGATTTAGATACTAAATAATGGTGCTCAAGAGAAACATGAATACATTTATACGAAGGAATGCTCCACCATAAACAAATATTTAAGACTCAAAGGTCCAGAGCTATTATTGCTGATTTGAACATTCAAGTGTTTATTCATTCCCTCAGTAAACATCTGTAGAATTCCCACTAGGATGATAAAGATGTGGGTCCCAGTACCAACTATCTTGCCATTGAAAATCAGACATATAAACCACTATGGGAAAACCAAATCTGGCCAGATGCCTGCTCAAGGGATTAGGAGATGGGAGGGTCCATTTGGAAACAGTGATCAAATTTTTGGAAAAGTTCTGTGAACGTCATATTTCATCACAAGACACGTTAACACTCAAGTAGACTAAAAATATGTTTAAAGGGAAAGCCATGCCTTTTGCCACACTTAAACTATGCTCTGTTTTACTGACATCTTATTTTGCTGAGATGGCTGTGGGCTTTCCATACACTTCTCCTCTCTAGGAGATCAGTCTTCTTCTGTTTGCATTCCACAGAAAAGTCAAAAAGCTTCTATTTCATTCTTTGAAGCTAAGGTTGTCTTTCTTTCATGGGTTAACAGAGTATTTAAAGTCCTCTATTGACCAGTGGAATACAGTAGGGAATTTCCTATTTTACAGATGTGTCCTTCTAGGTCAGATATGCAGGAGTAGAAAAGTAAGTCCAAGTTTCATAATGTAATGAAAGCATTCCCTCTGACATGAACGATGACTATGGACATTTTGCATAAATTGGGTGAATTATTCAAAAACATCTGACACAGCATGGACTCCTAGAGGACTTCCCTGACGCTGTCCCTTTACCTAGTATATGTCTTGTCTGGCATGTTTCCTTTCGTAGACAATTGCAGTTATATACATATTTATTTCAGATACTTTAAAAATATATGTATCTACAATTGTATGTTGGCTCTACTATATTCCATATGTAAATATATAAAACATTACATCTTTTTTCATTTAAATTTTAATCAATATCAGGATAGTTACTATATTTTAGAATTGTAGATTATATCCAATAAAAATATTATGGAATAATGAAGTCAATATTACAGTACATATCAGAATATTTCTGTCCATACAAATCATGAGCATTGCATGAATATAGCTTATATGCATTTAGTTCGAATGTATGCATGTAGATTTACTTGTAATGGAATTGTGCAAGTGGATATAATTCTTTAAGGTATTCCCTCATGCTATTACTTTCCTCAGTTGTATTTTATTGCTAGAACAAAATCTTTGTTGAGGTTTAGTTTCTGAACCATGAATGAAATTGTACTCTTTTATATTCATACTACATTTTAAAAATGCATGCACTCAAGATGGAACAGTCTTCCCTATATGTAGTTGCAAAGAGCTTTTGTTTTTAAATTTGGGAGATAGAAAACCAACCAAAAGTAATGGCTTCAAACATGAAAATGGTTTTTGAAAGAATATAAAACTCAAAAGCACATCGCAAGCACATTCCTTTGTCTCATGAAGAGAGTTCAAGAGGAGGTACCACCACTTCTGGGTCATACCTCTTACGTAAAAGGGAACTTGTGTGGTCTTCAGATCTTTGGCTTGTGGCTATTTGTCATACAATAGGATAAAAACTGCAGGTGCCTCACAACAATTCATGAGATTTCGTGAGCTATACATTGGACAAGACTGAAGATTCCAAGTCTGAGCCCTTACACACACAAAAAAAGATCACCGAGGTAGGGATGTTGGATAGCTGTCCTGTTTGTTCTCAAAAACAAACAAACAAACAAAACAAAACAAAACTAACACAGTGCTCTATCTGGGACAGTTGTTTAAAACAGTCTGTTAACTGGCTCTGTTTGTGGATTTTTTACTAGCCAATGCAACAAGATTGAGGTCAAAGCTAACTAAGTTCTGCAATATACACCAAGTGATAGGAAGAAGAGATTCATTGCACCAGTAAAATGGCTAGACACTACATCGAGGCATCAGGGAGAATGTGGACTTCTGAGACAGACAGTTGTGCATTTATGAACCACCTTAGCTGTTTACCCGTTGTGACCTTGATGGAGCATGTCAGCTTCAGCATTTAATCACTCAGTCCTCATAAACTAAAAGCGAATGATACAAATGTATAGATTTTTTACACCAAATATTAAATGCATTGATTTAGAAACTGGACTGTTACGATCTCCTGGGACATTTAAAAAATGATGTTTATGTTACATGTACATATACTGATGTTTATATTTTCAAAAAAATTGCAGCCAAATTCTGCCCCAGGCCTCCTGAGGATTTGAATTACAATAGCCAATGGTTGACCCTTGACATAAGAACTTGAAAATGCTCCCTAGTTGAAAGCCTATGATGTACACCCCAGTAAGCTAACAAAATGTATGCAAATATTATCTTAATAGCTGGCTACTAACAAAGCTTAAAAAAATATTATCTTGAGATGATTGGGATAAAAAGCCCACTGTACTCTTTATCAGTGAGCTATGTGATGCAGAGTAAATCCTTCCAGTTCTTGGAACTTCACTTCTGCATCTAAAAACTTGATGTCAACTGCCATGGCTGTCTGACTTCAAGAAAAATAAAAGATATTCCAGTTAATTACTTACTGTAGTTACATATACTGTGTTTGACATAGATATGGGCTAATGTTATTGTCATTATTATTACTTCCTTTTCCTGCTGACCTCAGAACCACTTATGAAGGGCACCCATGCCACTAGGTATCAATGTAAATGATGATGCCTTTTGGAACAATTTTTAAAAGAGTCGTGATGTTTTATTTTTAGATTTCTCTATAAGCTACGTCACATACATTCTACCTAGATTAGTATTTGCTTTAAGAAAGTATTACTCAAGTAAGATCATGACGATTTGAAATAACTAATTCAATCAAGTGATTCTTTCTTTCTTTCTTTCTTTCTTTTNCTCAAAGATTTTTGCTTCCTATCTGCCCCCAACTTTTGATTTCTCATGTTTGTAATGTGAGTGGCTCTCCAGAGTTTGTTTTCTTTTTTCTTTTTTTTTTGTTTTTTTTTTTTTTTTTTTTTTTTTTTTTTTTTTTTTTTTTTTTTTTTTTTAGATAAAGGTTTCTGATCCTAGCCTACTGAATCTAGTATAATTATCCTACAAAAATAGACTGACTCAATAAATACGCATGCTGACAAATTCCAGTAATACTCGTATATTTAGGTCAGTGCTGCTTGCTGATTTGTATATAGTAAATATTCCAAATTTTAACTTTTGTTTTAATCGATACATGCTTTTTAAAGCCTTTTTTCTTAATAGTCTATTAAACGTGTTCTTCCTTCCACTAGGTATTTTAAAATGCAGTCAATCCTGCTGAAGCAATTGCAGACATAATAACATTACTGAAGGGTATTCTTTGTCTCTCTCCTTGCTTTACTCTGTAGTTACACTAAAGGCTTTCCCATGCTGCCGCCCTTGTTCTTCTCTAAATGGATTGTACAATGTCTTGCTCTGATTTCTTGCCTCTCTCCTCATTTCTGGGACCGAGCCTTTTGCATCTGTGTTTCTTGCTCTCTGTGTAATTCTCTTACAGACTATGGTAATTTGCTCTGCCGTGATTACAGTGTCTATCTGGATACACAACATCTTGTGAGCAGAGCTGCTACCCTCACACTACCTAGACTAACAATTATCAGCCAGGTTCCTCATTACTTTCACCATGGGAAGATGTAGGAAGAGTTCCTGCTGAGTCCTAAAGAAATCCCTCCTCCCTAGGAGGGAATGGAGGACACGGCTTTTAAATACCTTTTCCTCCAGGGGAAGAAAAAGCCAGAATCTACCTTTTCCTGAAAGCAGAATACCAGAATGCTATATTAGACAGGTGTACTATGACATGTTCAGCTGAGGAAAACCACCACTGGCAATCACTTGGTGAAAAACAAGGCAACTTCATGGCACAGTATAAAGACAGGATTGAAGGGTTAATAAGGAAGATTTCAACTTATGTGATTTTTAGTAATAATTTCCTTTAGCCGTACACTTCCATTCTCCTATTTTGTAATGTGGGCTTATGTGTGTGTGCACGAGTGTATGTGTGTGCACTTGTGTGTCTGTTTGTTTGCTTGCTTGCTTTGCCAATTTTTTATTTGAGAGAGAGAGAGA
>NC_034596.1:85005480-85032125 GCF_900095145.1 Mus pahari | reverse complement strand
AGAGAGAGAGAGAGAGAGAGAGAGAGAGAGAGAGAGAGAGAGAGAGAGAGAGATGAAGTTGGATAAGTAGGGAGGTAGGGAGGATCTAGGCAAATTTGGGGAATAATCAAAAGACATTATATGAAATTTTTTTAAATAAAAAATACCAGAGCCCATCTACTTTTGACAGGTAGTTCAGTTTTCATTCAGTGTTTTCCCAATTCTAATATTGTACACCTTTTGGTTTTATGATATTTATTCCAGTTCTTGAAGACACTATGTACATATTTCTAATTTTTTTGTAAAATGATGCTGTGTTGCTGTTTCCAGTGTGTTTTCAAAATCTCCAGTTGATTTTAATGCCATAAGTGAAAGAGAATTTAAACATTCACTCTGTTTTAAAGAAAAAGGAAACAGAGTGGCCAAAGCTCTAAGTCACTGCTCTGGGTCTGCATCCTACTGAAAAGTACAGTCATGGCCAGAATTCCAATAATGGGGATTCATCTATGGCCCTCCAAATGAATCCTATTTGATTTTCATTATCTATCAGAGAAAATCTCCAATGTGTGGATAGTTCTTAAATTCACCATGGAATAAAATATTAACATCTCTGTAGTCACATTTTTGGAATGTAGGCCACTCTGATATGTTTCACTTGTTTTAGTAAAAGAAGTGATTAAAAAATTAATTTCTGTTAACATATTGACTTAATAAATATGATATGACGGTCTCCAGAGTTATTGTCCCCCCAAAGATATTACCCCGATTCAAAGCTCCACTTACAGCTTTCTAGCACTTAAAATAAAGGAGTTCCTTAGTTATTGTGAAAGGGTTACATTTACCAATATTTACGGGAGCAGACACAAATTGAGCAATGGACAGTATAGGGTGAATGCCACCTGGGGATGGAAATCAAATGATACAACGAATAAACGAAATGGAACTTGAAGAATGTGTCACAAGAAGAGAACTTTTCCAGGTAATAGATACAAATTAAACACCACCTAGAAACACCTTTTGTTTCTTGTGTCTAAATCCACCAACATGGGATTCTTCAAGGCTGTCCTTCACAGGTTCTGTTCACAGTTTTTGGTTAGTCTGAAAAAGAGCTTTCTTTCCTCCAGCAGCCTCCTTGTGTGCTTCAAGGACAAAACTAAGGCACAGACCCTCTGAGGGTCAAGTCTTAATTAAAACCTGAGCTTCTATAATGTAATGGTACATGTAACTGACACAGCAAACAAGCAATGCGATGTCCTTGCTGTGTGTGAAGCCTGAGTTCACAGAGCATGTCCATGTGAAATTCCTTGTTTCCTTCCACTTGAAAGGCAAGGGAGAGAAACCTCAGAATACTGGCCAGGAGAGAGGTAACCTAGAAAGTATGAAATCTGTCTTACTCCCCTTTTCACACACTATCTAGTTAGCTCCCATTGACTGGCATTCAACATTCACTAGCACTGAGGACTGGGAAGTAAACTGAACTTCTCCACAGTGGCTCTGATGACCACAATACACAGAAGAGGGAACTGTTTCTCACTCCAGAGTACCTGAGGACCAGACAAATATCACCAAGAGAGGGCTGAATGATGATGGATGGAAAGCCTTGGCGGCTCTCACTGGAGAAAGAACCTGGATCCAACTCTGAGCTGAGGGCCATGAATCACTCTATCATGTTGTCATTAAGTACAGCAAAATGCCACTGTGCCATAGACCCATAAGATCATCTGATGGAGGGAACTGTCATGGGTTCCGAAGGAATCCACGTGGGAGAGGACCTACTCTCACACAGAGTCCTACACACTCACAACTTGATGGGGACGAGCAGGGAAAGGCATCGCTATAAACCTCTACACATGGCACCAGGATAGAAAATTTACTCTCCATGAAGGAGACATAAAAATGCAATACCCAAAGCAGAAGTTGCTGATTTGGACACAATTAAAATAATCTTCTAGATATAATATTTGAAGTCTTAAACTGTCTAAGGAAAGAGAAATGTAGATCTTTCTAGAAACAAACTGAAAATCTAACCAATACTAACCATAACTATAGCAAAGCCTAATATTCATTGGAGTTTTATGTTAAGTCAGCTATAATGACAAAAGTGTTAAATGCATAATTTTTGTTGAACTATAGTATATTATTTAATTTTAAATATATTATTTAACTATATTGTCTAATTTGAACTACTTTAATTTTAACTCTATCACTGGTCCTGCTTCATAGGTCAAGAGACAAGATCAACGAAATTGAACATTTTTCTTCCAATCATTCATTCATTTTGTTCTGGTGAGCTTTTCACTCGAGACTTTCAGGCTCTGAAATGTCATAGATAGGAGGCTGCGGAGATGTCTTAGTGAGCAAAGCACTTATCATATGAGCAGGACAATGTGAGTTTGGATCCCTGGGACCCATGTGAAAGCTGGGCACCGTAGCACCTGTCTGTAATCCAGCCCTTTCTGTAGAGAGAGGCCAGAGGTCCAGGTGGGAGAATGCTGGGAACTTTGCCTAACATCAGTGAACAACAGAGAGACATTATCTCAGAGAAGATGGAAGGCAAGGTTGTCCTTTGACATACATTAGGTCCTTATGTTCTGTAGCACATACATCCTGAACACACACATATGAAAACATATTACACACACACACACACACACATGCATGCACACACCACATACACACACACACAGACACACACACACACGTCATGCCTGTAAATACACAAAGGCTCTATGATCCTAAATATCTTCACAAGTACAAAGTAAGTTAAAATTGTTTTCTTTCTAAAGTGTGTACCCCTTCATTGAGAAATGAAACCACAGTTTCAGGTTAACAGATGGCTAACTTGAGAAAGTCTTGCCATCTCCACCAGATTAAGAAGTTTGACTTTGAAGAGCCTTTCTATGCTGAACTCCAGCTTCGGTGATTTTTCTTCTGTGTGGTCTAATTTAAAAGAAGAGTAGTAAGCCTGTGATCCAGAGAACAATGCAGAGAGTGAGAGAGTGTTCTTAATATATAGAGATGACTGAAGTGGAAAAAACCTTTCATTCTTAAAACTTCATTCTTAAGTCTCCATGTCAAGAGGGTCCTTTTTTTCTTTCTCTCTTTGCTTAGCCTAGCAGACCAGAAAACATCTAGCATCAGATGGTTTTGCTTACAATGATTTCTCCTCTTCTTTAACCACCTCTTCCCTACCCCAAACCACAACTAGACCAAAAGTCCCTTTGAGGCAAATCCTTAACTGTTTTCTAAGTAACACTCCTCTCAAGGATATCTTTCAAATATGTTCAATGAGAGGCTAGCCGAAGGGCTTAGTCAGCATAGTAGCTCAATTCCCAGAACCATCATAAAGGGGAGAATTGACTGCCCAAAGCCCCCTGGGATCCACGTGTACTCTGTGGCACATGTGTGTGCTCACTCTCTCACACACATATTCTATACTCTAACAATACTTGACAATTGATTAAGTATTCCTTAAACGTGTTAACTGGTTACAGGAATAAAACCACCAAAAATTGTAGGTCAGGGCACATGAGAAGTTCGTCAGTTCCTGCTTTGCAGCCCACAGCTAAGGAACATTTGCCAAAAGTTATGGTTCAGGTGAAATCAGGCTAGGTTTTGCCGTTAAAAAGACTGCCAACAGAATGAAAGAAAATCACTGACTCAATTTGAACCATGGTGACGATAAATCTACAAAGTGTCAACTAGTGCAGTTACATTATAAAGGGGAGGAGGGAATTCAACAATTCAAGTATCATAACATTAATAAAACCTCTCGGGAAAGCAGTGAATAGTAAGAGGAAATGAATCTATGAGAATTTAAATTTATCTAGAAAGCTTACACAAGATAATAAAAGGAAGCATGCATTACAGCCAGCTCCATTTTGATATGATAAATCTGAGGCTAGTACAGGCAGAAGGGCAGAAGAGACTGGGTGAACAGTCCTGCTCTGTGATTTATTATTCTAATAGTTCTTCAGAAACTTTAAATTTATGCTGTAGTCGGGACGGGGGAACTGTGAGCATTGTGAACAATACAAACTCTTTTCCATTTTGGGCTACAGATCAGTTAAAAAGAAAAACAATGGCACTTCTTAGAATTTACAAGCCATGAAAAAAAGGAAGTGTCAATTTTGTTTCTTGCATGAAAAGAAGTGAATGAAAGGCGATTCAGAGACAAATATTGTTTGCCTCCATCAGACACATGATGGAATCATACTACAATTACTTCCATTGTCCTTAAAAAGAAGAGGGTGAATATGTTCGAAGAATTTGCATATCCATTTCATCACCTAGAAGGCAAATGAGAAACTTAATGTGCAGAGCAATTTCAAGACACAGGAAGCTTGGATACCAAGCTAATGTGTGCTAACTATGGCTGTATTTATATTTTGCAGTGTGTCATGAAAGTTCACCCGGCCCTAGCTACCCTTTCTAGGGTAATAGAAGTTTACTTAAGAAATGAAAGAACGAATACCCACTGATAAAATACACAGGAAGCAGGGAAGCAGTTTGATATTATCAAAAATTTGCCAGAACTATCCAAACCCAGCTCTACCTCTCCGCCCTTATCTTCCACATAAGGCAGCTTAATACAAGCCCAGGTTTCAGAGTTTGAACCTATCGATTCCATTTCCAAATTTGGTTTCACTAATTTTTACCAATGTCAGATAAGAAAGTTAATGGTAAAATTGAAACTCTAGTTCTTTATTTACAAAAATAGAAAGGTTATAGCTGATTTGCTTTATTCCTTTATTAATTGGGAAACACATGAATCTTAAATATTTTACAATATAAATTCCTGGACAAGGAAACATGACTCTGTACCCTCCTTTAAGCTTATCTTGCATGTTCCCATTCCCTCCTACAGTTTTACAGAGGCCATGATCACTACCAGTAGCCTATGCATCCTTTCAGAGATATTCTGTGTTCATTATTCCAATAAAATTTTATGAGGACGGATAATGTGGGGATATTCTGTACTTTACACGTTTTACTCATTTATTTCTTACAATAGCTCGGTGATTATTACAGAGGAGGAAACTGAGGCACAAAGAAGCCAAAGAGTTAAATA
Organism: Mus pahari; assembly: GCF_900095145.1. Lineage (NCBI taxonomy): Eukaryota > Metazoa > Chordata > Mammalia > Rodentia > Muridae > Mus > Mus pahari. The sequence goes on along the minus strand of NC_034596.1, from coordinate 85,027,075 downwards.
TGAGACTAAAATTATAACCCACTAATGATGTTTAGATGATGCTGTTTTACAATATAAAGGGTTAGTGATAAGTGTTCAGTTGGTAATAAAAGTCTTTTTAGAGTACAGAATATGAAAACATGAGTGTATTATGCAAGGAAATAATATATGAGTTCTTAACCATCATGGACAAACATTAGACCAGATGCCACCAACTTCCTGGTGCATTATGTCATTTTCTTAGTATTTCATGCTGCATGTCACATGGAAGCATGTTGACATGATACAACACCATTTGTTTTTGCATTTAGGGTTATGATAACCACAGTAGGTTATTGAATACCATAATTTCCTTGTTGTTTATTCCTCTTAATGTTGTTAAATTAAGAAAGTAGACAGGAAAGGAGGGCACAAACCTTTGCACACTTATTTAAAGGGATGTCTTAGTAACCGGATTTCTTTAGTAGTTTAAGTTGAATTATTGATAGATTCTAAGACATAAAGAATGGAAAACTCCCATTTTTCAGGGGTAATGAGAAGGCATTCCAGATCTATATTTTCCAGAGAAAAAAGTAGCATAAAAGACAACGTCTAGATAGCAAGTAGAGTCAAGGTTCTGTGACTGAGGAACAAAGACCTGGAAGCTACTGTTTTTCTGGTGATAATAGAGAATTCAAGAACTTTCAGTGATCAAAGAGCCCAGTATTTCTCAAAGTCTTTCAAGGAATACTGGTCTATAGAGATATTGTGTCCCCAGTGCATTTCACTCTGGAATAAATTGAGAAAAAGCACATAGCCTACCTTTCGGAAATAGGTAAGGCAGAATAGCACAGAAAGACTTCTGAGAGGTGCTCTCGTGAGAAGAAAAGAATACATGTTTATAGTTTTGTGTATTCAGAGTTTTCCAAACTCATTTATTTCAAAAATACTTTTACTTCCTTGAAACAAACACCTGTCAACGCCAAATAGAACCATGAAATGTGCATTGAAAACATTAAAGTGGCTGAATTAGTGTCATCCATGGAGACATATATACCCCTTCCTTCCATGCCCCTGAAGCCAGTGTGGCACCCCTCCTTCTTACTGAAATAGAAAACTGTCACCTAAGGAAGTCACCATCATTGCCAGTGCTTGCAGATATGCTAGAAGTAATATCTATTTCTCAGAACCTTTCTACAATTCGATGGAGTTCTTGCTCAACATTTCTCTACCACAAATTTATTACGGTTTTTAAAGTTGTGTTAAACTTTGGAGCTGAGATGAAAGGATGGACCATCCAGAGACTACTCCATCCGGGGATCCATCCCATAATCAGCCACCAAGCATAGACACTATTGCATACACCAGCAAGATTTTGCTGAAAGGACCCTGATATAGCTGTCTCTTGTGAGGCTATGCCAGCACCTGGCAAACACAGAAGTGGATGCTCACAGTCACCTATTGGATGGAACACAGGGCCCCCAATGGAGGAGCTAGAGAAAGTACCCAAGGAGCTGAAGGAGGCTGCAACCCTGTAGGTGGAACAACAATATGTACTAACCAGCACCCCCAGAGTTCGTGTCTCTAGCTGCATATGTAGCAGAAGATGGCCTAATCTGCCATCATTGGGAAGAAAGGCCCCTAGGTCTTGCAAGCTTTTTTATACCCCAGTACAGGGGAATGCCAGGGCCAAGAAGTGGGAGTGGGTAGGTAGGGGAGTGGGGGAGGGGGAGGGGCGGGTATAGGGGACTTTCAGGATAGCATTTGAAATGTAAATGAAGAAAATACCTAATAAAAATTGAACAAAAAGAGAAAAGCTGTGTTAGACAATTTTTAGATTCTTCTAAGTTCCAGCATCAGAGAAGCTACATCTTGAGATCATGATGGATTGTTCCTACTTCACCTTTGCTGCGTTCTCATCCATCTGGCTCACATGCAGAGCACACAGCATAGGTATCACCTATATTGGTATTGTAGTAGGAATAGTAATTAAACATAGAAAATAATGGAAGCTCATCATAAAAGGCTTAACCAGGCAGTGGTAGCGCATGTATTCAATCACAGCACTCAGGAGGCAGAAGCAGATGGATCTCTGACTTCAAGGCCAGCCTGGTCTGTAGGAGAAATTCCATGACAGTCAATGTTACACAGAAAAACTCTGTCTCAAAAAAAAAAAATCAAGTAGTAGTAGTAGTTTTATCAGTTGAAGGTGGGAAGTATGTATTCTCGAGCAGGAATACACGATTGGAGGAAATGGTCCAAAGCCAATAAATATTCACAATTTTTCTCATTGTGCTATGCCACCATCCAAGTCCCTTCCACAAATGCCTATGTTAAAGCTGACCATCTTCGAATTTAAGATTACAGTCCATAAAGCTGTATTCTCATAGTTGCATAGTTGCAATTCTGAAATGCTGCCACAGGTATTTCGGCTCCACAGGAGGGAACGTTTGCATGCACATTAGGCTGTTGCTGAAAGTAGGCAGATCCTACATAAAATTCCTGCCATCTTAGGGCAGAAGCAGCTCTCATTGGAACATGGGGGGGGGGGGGAGGGAGGGGCAGGGAGTGCAGTGATCCAGCTTTGCCTTATACATCAACCTGTACCTCCCACAACATACTACTGATCACATCTTGCGCAGTTCTTACCTGAAAGCCATCTTAGCAGGTGTCCCCTCATTCTATCACTTTCCTTCATGTAGCAGAAAACTGCCACACAAAGTGAACACCTTATGCCCAGGGATTCACAAATTACTTTAGGAGCCTCAAAGCATTCAGCTCAGAGATGATTTTAGGAAACAAAGTCACTCTCAAATAAACTGAACGTTTTGTCCTCAAAGAAAAGATGATGCAAAAGGAGGAGGAGGGGAGAAAGAAGAGGAGGAAGAGGAGAGGGAGAAGCTTCTAGATTTTGAAGGAAAAAATTTTGAAAGTAAATATGTGTTTAGAGAAAAGTACACAGTAACTGAAATAGGAAAGTTGGAATGCAAACTACCTACAGTCGATGTGCAGAACCTAAAGTGAGAAATGAAAACATCTTTTGAAATACTTGTTTGGTTCCTGCAATCAACTCAAAACAGATAACACATGGCAACTTTGAAAACTAGAAAGCGATTAAGGTTGGCCTTTCTGGGTTATTTTTTTGTATTCGCTTATTCTCTCATTCAGCTTGTATCTCAGCATGTTAATGGGCTCATTATGAGTTAGGCTCTATAATCAAGAGACACAAACTTCAATTTTAATCATTATCTATTCATTCAACCAAATGAGGGAGTAATAATTGTTCAAGGCTTACCATGTACACCAGCTTCTACTATGTACTAAGGATAAAGAAGAATCAGACATGTCCTCTGTCTTCCTAAATCTTATGGTTTAAGAGATTACAGGCATATGTATCTACACACAGGAAAATAGACTACAGTTTATTGGAACATGGGAGGAGTAAAGTGCTATAGAAGCACATATAGAGTGCTATATAGCATGTAAAGTGCTATAGAAGCACACAACTTCTTCCTAGCTCCCTGGCATGAACTATTTATTTTCACAATTCATTTTTTGTTTTGCTCTACTGATGATACATTGACATCTGAACAAGGGATGCAATGACAGGAGCAGCTCCCTGACACTCGGTCCTAATCAGCCACCCAGCAGGAGGCATCAGACAGCATTGACCCCATGGCATGGGTTGGATGCAGCTCCAGTCAGAATGTCTCCTGTGTGGCTGAGCTGACACTAGGCTGGATATGAAGCTCAGCAAAGTGCATGAATCCTTTGTGTCAGAGTCATCCCCAGGGGGGAACGTTTTGCCTGGTCACTTGATCTCTGGGATGAGACAAGAAATAGATCACTAGGAAGAAAATTACATGAACATGCTAGCCAAGGATGGGTCACCTCCTAAGATATTTTGTTTATTTTGAAAATTAGAAGATGAAATTCCATGTTAGAAGAAGTCACCACCTCAAATTTATTATGTCATAATAGGTAATTTTCTGTCACAATAGCAGAGTGCTCGACAGAACAACTGAAGGAAGAAAATCTTAGTTTAGGTTCAGGATTGCAGAGGGCTAATCAATCCATAGTTTTTGAACTTGTGTCTGTGTAGAGCAAGAACATGTGGGGTAGGGATTTACAAAGAGAGAGGGATTCTGGCATTCACCTGGTATTCTCCTATTCCCCTTTTATTTCCTTCAAAGACTATGGGGTAGGGCTTTCAATATTTAAAGTGAGGCTTCCCTCCTCAGTTAGTCCTCCATGGCAACTCTCACAGACATGCACAGAGAGTGTGCATCACCCATCCCCTATGTGATCTTCAGTCTAGTCAAATTGACATTGAAGTCTAAGCACATATGACAAGCACATTTCTTTCAGTTGTCAAAAAGCTTTATATGAAAGTGTTCCTGGACAACATCTTCGTTGTTATTGTTGTTGCCCTGAGTTTTTATGAGTCAGATCTTTGCTATGTAGCTTAGGATATCCTGGAACTACCTCTGACAACCAATCTTGTATCAAACTTACAACAATCTTCTTGCTTTCTGAGTCCTTACAGCTAGGAGGATTGCAATCCAGCACCATTCCCAGCCTATCTACCACACCCTCCATCAAGTGTGGCATACCAAAAATTTTCTTTCAAATATATAACTAGTATTTCACACTAAACCTATTCTTTTCAATGCCACATTTTGTGAGTCATCTCACATTCGCACAATCCATTTATTCCTTTATCACTTTACTGCTTACTGAATGAATGCCAATACCAATCATAAAGTGATGCTTGTAGTAGTTGGATGCAAGTAGTCTGAAAGATGGAAATCTCAAAACAACGGTACCAGACATGTTCCACTACTACTGTTCCTCAAACTCTAAATGCAAACTTGTAAGTATGTATGTGGACATTCTGGAAGTGTTCTGGAAGAGTCTTCAATCATTATCAGGGTTGCATTTTTAAATATTTCTTATTATTTTGTTGGTCACAGAGTAACTGCCAAGCAAACATTTATCAGTCAGCCAATAAAATGTTCAAGTATCTTCCACTTAACAGTTTTTTATCATGAAACAATTTGATAGCTCTGGATTGGAGATTTAAAGTATCGAAATATTAAAGTATCAAAGTAAAAGATAGAATCTGAGAAGTTCTAATCTATAAAAGCAATATGCTAGATTAATAGAACCACATAGCATCAACATCTTCACCGCTTGGCTATAAATCTAGGCTGTTGACAGTGCACTGAGAATGAAAACTCCAGAGCCACCCATGTTTATCATTGTCACATATATAGCAAGTATGCAAGATAGCAAACCTTTGACAGATCCCAGTCTGAGACAGAGAAGTGGGAGGGGAAGGCTAGGGAGGGATTTTACAAATATGTGGGTCAAATTAAATGATTCTTAGAATCCTGAACTCCCTATTCCTGCCTGTGCAATCACATCAATAACAACATCTATCCACCCGAGGAATAATTTTTTTCTTCATAGGGAACCATGGAAGTCATGTCATGAGCTTGTTGCCATGTTTGCTTAATACAGAAGCAGATATGCATCCATCTTTGCAGCTATTTAATTGGAATTGGGGAATTTAAGGAAAGACTGGGAGCTACATTTTAATATGATTTACTTCAACTGTGTCAATAAAATATTTGTTTGATACTTAATTGATAGATGGGAAATAGTGAGTTGAGGAAGTAACAATGTATATTATAGAAACACTGTTAAAGGGACTGAACTAAGGACAAATGGATTAACAAAAAAATTAAGTTTAAGTAAGTGAGCAAGACTCATTCTTTCAACCATGTTCATGCATTTTCAAACAGATTAGTTTGGTTGGGAATTAAAATACAATGCTCTAAGAATGCTCTGTGCTCATGAGATCAATTTCCAACTCTTAGGCAAAATAATCAGGCCTCAAAACTCCTTTAAGTTGTACATGTTGATGAGAAACAATGCCACCCATACCATTTGTTAAACTGAGTTTTATGCCTGAGGAATACTGACAAGCAAATGGCTAAGAGATTTGAAGTTAGTGGTTAAAACGTTGTTGTGTGTAAACTAATCTAATCTTAATTTGTACCCAATCACATGAAGAACAACAGAGTTACTCTTATAAGAAAGGTCAGCTTGAATCATGATTCTAGGCCCACTGGAGAGGCACATAGGCATGTCCCATTGACTAAACAGACAAAATAGCTCTAGGAGGCACTGACATCAAGCAACAAATAAACTATGGTCATGAGGGGATATGGGGGAGTTTTGGCCACACAAAATGCTTTTCTCATCCTCTTTTCCATTTCTTTTTAGATATGATTGAAAATAGATTATTTAAGAAAACTTTATCTCTTATTCTATTAAAATAATGTTGTTTAGTAAGCATACTTGAAACAATTATAGAATCAGAGGATGTAAGGTTGATTGGTAATCAATTTAATGTTTTGGACTTCAGTAATGAATCTTTCTTTAAGCTAAAATGATCTCATGGGTGTCAAATAAGATTAATTCTAGAATAAAGCCCAGTAGCTGATATATTATATGCCTTAAAAAGGTGCTTAAGGGCTAAAGCAGATGGTTCAGTGGGTAAAGTGCTTCCTTCAAAAGCATGATCTAGAGTTTACCTTTCCAGTACCCTTGTAAAATTAGGAAACTATCTCACATGTCTGGAAGCTTGCAGGCCAACTTCACTGCCATAAAACAGCTATGGAGACCAAGAAAGAGTTGTCTCATAAGCAAAAAGAAAGTGTCAGACACCCAAGCCTGTCTTCTGTCCTCTACACACTTGCCATAGTACATGTGCCTGAACTCACCCATATGAACACACACATACATACATACACACACACACATCGTATGAATACATACCCATACATAATGATCTTTTTAGGGTAGTTGCTGCTAATAACTATAACCAGACAAGTCATATGTCTCCAAAAATACACTGACTATAAATATGATACCAGGAAATTCTTTCTAATATAATAAAGAGAAGAAAGGAAAACAAAACAAAGAGAAAGAAAATGAGAGAGAGAGAGAGAGAGAGAGAGAGAGAGAGAGAGAGAGAGAGAGAGAGAAAGAAAGAAAAAGAAAGAAAGAAAGAAAGAAAGAAAGAAAGAAAGAAAGAAAGAAAGAAAGAAGAAAGGAAAAGGAAGGAAAGAAGGAAGAAGAAAGGAAAAGGAAGGAAGGAAGGAAGGAAGGAAGGAAGGAAGGAAGGAAGGAAGGAAGGAAGGAAGGAAGGCACCTTAGTTTCAAGTGATGCTATTCTTTTAGGTTGACAACAGACTTATCTAAACACCGTGTAAGGTAAGTTGGCACATAGACTGGGGAGCTTCAGAGTTCTTCTGCAGTAGCTGTGTAGACTGACAGATAAAATGATAAATACTCCATGAGGGAAATTCTCCTGTTGTCAGGGTACTGAAACATGACATGATTACTTCCACAGACTGCAAGCAGCTCCTGGCCCCAGCAAACTTAGAGAGATGAATGAGCTAGAATTAACTTGAAAAAACTATAGATAGTAAGCTCATGGGACCAATCCATTTATGTATTTATTACTCTTATTTTACTAGAACCACTACCACCAAAAATAAATCTCAGAGAACAAATGTTGCTTTTCGAGTGTACCCTGGCGAGAGCAATATAAAAATAATTTAGCACCAACCATGTAATTATGTGCATTTATTTCAACCTTCCATTACTAGAGATAACAAGATGAATAGTAAAATGTGAACTTTAACAATCCTGTAATTATAGCCACTGAACCATACATTATTGAAAGAATTGTGCAAAATCCAGATGCAAAAGAATCAACTCAGTATGTAAATAGAAACCAAACAGTAGCATTATAAAGTAATAGGGAATTAATATAGAAACTGAAGCACATTTCAGAATGTTCTATGGCCGTGTTTTCATTTCCTTAACAAACACTCAGCTTAGTCTCATTACTTTGTCACATTTCTTATGAGTACATATTGCTTAACAACCATAAGCAGCCTGGTCAAATATTCCAGGATTTCTCTTCCTTCCATTTTTTTCCTTTTTTTTTTTCTATTCATTTTTTGTTTTTCTAGAGTAAATTTGGGATGGATAGAGTGTTTTCATGAGCATGTTACTTAATGAAGGAAAAAAATATATACTTCACTGGAATTTCTTGAGCTGCAAAAACTTGTGCCTCTACTTAGGAGTCCTAGATCTAAGAGCTACATTTAGGAAAGCCTGGGCATTCCTATGTATCAGAATAAGCCAGCCATGTTCAAATTTAGCGAGAAAGTTCCACTCATCATCGGATGGTTCAGGATTTGTTGAGGTCAATCAAAGGTGCTGCAGAGAACTGTCAACATCACGGGATTAAGGCAGGAAGGAAGTCCAGTCATTAAAAAGAGAAACCTTGAGGGCTGTTTTGATATGCGATCAGGCAATAATTTAACACACACCATGAAAATGTTTTTACACAGTTGAATGATCAATGATCCTCAGTTAGGCTGGCCTGGAAAGGAGAAGTGATAATGCAGGACAAAATAAAAGAATACTGAATGTTACGTCGGGGATTAATGATACAAAGGGGTACCAAAGAGTAGGCAGCGGGAGCAGGGGTTAGAATATTCATATGCCTAATGAAAATTTACTTAGGCTAATATTAAAACTCTTCACCTACTGAAGTTTATTTTGACTAATAATACTTTAGAAACAACTGGAAAGAGCAAAAGTAACACATCTGTGATCTACAAAACTGGCAATCAAGACAGAAGGACCCGTACATATTTTATAAATGCCAGTAGTGGGCAGTTGTGTAATGAGTAGGTAGGTACAGTCACCATGTAGTTTTTATTTGTCTTCAGTTTTCTTATGAGAGCTGTCTATAAGATGTAATGAATTAAGAAGACGAACCGTCTCCTTGTAGGGCAAAATTCATGTGAAATAGAATCTGGCCGTGAGCAGGTGAATTGTGAAGAAGTGGAGGTGAATGAAGAGGTATTATGAGCATAGAGAGCCATGTTGCTAAGATGCATTAGTGGGTCAAGGTACTTACCACCAAGTCTGAAACCTGAGTTTGGTACTAGAGCCTCACATTGGGGAAATTGAGAACTGACTCCTAAAAATTGTCCTTTGCCCTCCATATGCATACCATGGCTTGTACCATACTTACAAACATGTTTATATACATTCAATTACAAGTATATAACAACCTCATAGGAAGAGCAACAGTATCAATTAACTGGACCCCCTCAGAGCTCCCAAGGACTAAAACACCAACCAAAGAGTATACACAGGCTGGTCCAGGGCTCCGGCTACATAAGTAGCAGAGGATGATCTTATCTGCAATCAGTGGGAGGGGAGGCCTTTGGTCTTGTGGAGACATGATGCCCGAGAGAATGGGTGTGCTAGAGGGGTGAGGCAGGAGTGGGTGGGGAGTTTGGGAGCACATTCTTAGAGGCAAGGGGAGGGGGTTCGTGAAGGGGATACCAAGAAGAGGAAGGTGATAACATTTAAAATGTAAACAGAAAAAAAAATATATTTTTTTAAAAAGTACATAGCAAAGAATAGAGACCTTATATGTGCAAGTAGACCATTTAGTTCAGTGTAAAAAAAATACTTTAAAGGAATTTTTGAATCTATTTTCAAAATATAAACACTTTAGACTTTCAAGACAGTGGGTTTTTAGGTTTAGACACTTTCTCTTTTTCTGTGGCTTAAGTTGTATATGTACAATATACATGAATTTTAAATACTGTAAAAATGGACATTTATATTAGTACATCAATTGTGAATCAAAGTAAAAATCAATTTAAAAGCTATTTAGCTGTTTAGTCATTCATGTGCAATTCTACTTATTTTAAAGTTTTACAAACACCTAATTCACAGTGAAATTAATGAATCGTCCATTTCAAGTTGCAGATCTATGATAATGACATCATCATGGTATAGTTTGTATTTTAGTTTTCCTCAAAATGAATGAATAGCACCACTATTCTGACTCGTAGTTTCCCCCTAAACAATGTATTCACTGATCTTCCATGGTCCACATAGTCCACTCAACTTTGTGCCATCAAGCGACAATTGATAGTGTAAGATGTAGGCACTGTTTTCCTATAAGGATCTGCTTGATATCAAACTGAGAAAATCATGTGAACAGTTCCCTTCTAGACCAGACAATATTTAAATCTAGGAATCTACTTACACATCATTCTTTTTACATTCCTCAAAAAAAAAAAAAAACACATGGCGATTATTTTTATCACAACTATGAACTATACAAACTAGCTATTCTTATTGCTAGTAACTGATATGAAATGTGAAAGAAACCAAGTAGACTTGTGAAAACAAACTCCTTTAAAAGTTGGAAAAAGAAAGAAAGCACATGAAGGAAAAAAAAATCATTCCTGTTTCTAACAGAAGGCAGAGGTAGTGATGAACTGCCCGACACATGGCTTAGAAGCATAGGTTGGAGGCCTAAGCATCCCAGCATACATAAGGTTTGTTTGTAATAATATTAACTTCATTCATGCAATGATGTATTTAATGGATTGAACTCAGTAAGGGTTAAAAGTGACAGTGTGAATGGAATGTCTCTTTTCAATATAACAAAGTAAGACTATTTTTTTTCTGTGCAGAATAGTAGAGCTAGAAATGAAGGTGGGTCCAAGGAGGCACAACACAGAAGGACTGTTCTTTATCCACATTTGTTTGTCTCTGATGAGTAGCAAATTGGTATAAAAAGTTATCAGACAACTTGTGAAGGTCAACAGGATGCAGGCACATTCCAAATGAAATCAATACACTAGCTAAATACAAAAGAAGGATGTGATGAAATAAAAAAATAAAATGCAATGACAGCATAATGACCCATGAACCTGCAGTGGGCTAGTGGTAGAGAAAATGACAGTCACTAGGCACATTGTCAGCCACATATCATGCCTTCTATGTCACTCATGTTCTCACAATCCCCCTTTTTTATGAGACATTGTCTCACTATATAGACAAGGCTGTAGAACTCAGTAATTTTCCTGCCTCTACCTCCCAAGGGATGGGATTCAAATAGGTAATATCATGCCTGGCCCTATCTCTGTTCTTTTTGTTGTTGTTGTTGTTGTTGTTGTTGTTCGAGATAGGGTTTCTCTAGGCTGTCCTAGAACTCACTTTGTAGACCAGGCTGGCCTCGAACTCAGAAATTCGCCTGCCTCTGCCTCCCAAGTGCTGGAATTAAAGGCATGCGCCATCACTGCCCAGCTCCTATCTCTGTTCTTATAAAGGGTAGTGTCTCTCTGAGAGTCCAGTTTCCAAAGTACTAGAGAAAGTCAAGTTGGATACAGAAAGTATCAAATAAACTAATGAAAATTAGATGCACCAGAGGTAATGTTTTATATTGGGACTTAACTTTAATCTATGATTTTATATGAGCTCAGAACTCTGATTCAATAAGCTAGGTTATGAGCATCAAAAGAATAGATGAGCCTGAATTGCTACACAATTTCAAGGGGGTATTAGTAAAAGCTTGCATAATCCAAGTAGGCATGTCCATTTAGAATCATGATGGAAAATCAAGGACATTGACCTCTTCTAGTTCTATTGTTCAAAATTATCTCTTTTACCCTAACGTTCTGAGTTTTATGCTATAATGTGTCATAGTAATATTGATTTTTTCAATGAAAAAATATCTAAAAGTATGCACAAGTTTAGTGAGATGCCACTGGCCAAATGGTGAGTCACTCATTCAGTGGCCAAGGCAGGAGTGGAATTTTTATACCCGCAGCAGCTGAGTAACCTCTTCCTCCTCAGGCTGATGATCTGTAAGAACTCTATTCTCATTCCAATTAAACATCCTTGTAACATTTTATTCTCCTTCACGCTGGGACAATTTCTCAGTGTCTCTGTCTCATTCCACCCACTGGGTTATCAAACCTTTGTCTTTCTGTGAATGTCTTTCAAGAGATTCTCAAGTACTTACTTCCCAAGTAATATTCATAATAAAATGTTCCTAATATACCATAGACATTTCATGGGCTTTACAAAGTTCTTCACTATAATAAAGTCACTGCCAATCACCTTTCCTATAAAACAGAGCAATGAATAATTGTCACATATAAATACAGAAGCCAAAATACAATAGACTCAAGGTTCCACCAAATTGGCTACTTCTAAAATCTTTCCCTATCTTCCTCCGTTTCTTGACGGAACTCTTGTTTCTTCAGGCTTGTTTCATGGTCTTTTTTTTTTTTTTCTTTCTTTCTTACACTAACCTCTTTTTAAAAAGTCCTATATCATCACACAAGTTCATCCTCTCCACACCTCTACTGAATTGCCATCTCTAAATACTATTTGCAAACATTGCTTGTATCATTTTTGGCTTCATTCTTCTGTATGCATATGTGAATTAGTGTGTGTGTGTTTGTGTGTGTGTGTGTGTGTGTATGTGTTTGTGTGTGTGTGTTTGTGTGTGTGTGTGTGTGTGTGTGTGTGTGTGTGTGTACTTATGGATGGATGTATATAGAGGAATACACATGCACGTATTCAGAGGCCCCATGTTGATACTGGGTATCTTCCTTGATTTCTCTGTGCTTTATGTATTGAGGCACAGTGTCTTGTTAACCTGGAACTTCCCAATTAATTTAGGTTAGCTTAGTAGATCACTTCAGGAATCCTCTGCCTCCGTCTTCCAAATGTTGATATTACAGGTCAACCTCCATTTTCATCTGGGATTTATGTGGGTGCTGGAATCATGATGTCACTCCTCAGGGTTGTGCATCAAGCATTTCAAGCCCTGGGACATACAATCCTACACTTAGTTCCTTCTTCTTTTTTTTTTTTTTTTTTTTTTTGATTTATTATTTTTTGTTAGTACAACTTCCAATTTGTTTTATTTATTGTCAAGCTCTATTTTTGTACCTATTAATGTAAAAGTTGTTATATGAAGTTTCCTCTGGGAAAGTTCACTGATTTCAGGGGCCTTGTGATATGATGACTTTGGTTTCACTCCAGAAAATGGAGACCACAACATTTTAACTGGATAAAATTACTAATGCAACATAGAAAGAAGGATCAAAATCTTCACATAGTAGCACTTTTAATTTTAGTTTCTGCTGTCTTTTTAATCTCTTGTCTGAACTTTCATGGGAACGGTTGGATGAGAAAGTAAGAAGTTGTATTTTCCTATTGCTTTTAATGCCTGGTTTTTGTTTGTTTGTTTGTTTGACAAAGGCACAAATGTGCAGCCAACAGCCAAATAACCTCTTAAAAGACAGCAGAGAAAGATAGTTTACAAGTTAACTCTTTGCCCTTCATGACATCAGGAATTGCAATGATACTGCTCAGAGTACTGACCCAAGATGAGCCAGGACTGCCTAGATTTAGAGCACCACGCTTTGCCTAACTGTGACACACAAGGACAGAGATTAACGTCCCTTATAGAAAAATATTAGGAAGATGAGTTTTCCTTTAAATATTCTGTGCTTATTAAAATATAATTCTTATGCATTAATAGCCTCAACATCTAACACCAACTATGGTGAAGAATATACATGTTTAATAAATGATTATGGAAATAACATTAAGTTCATTTCAGGGACTAAGAAGTAATAGATCTATAAAATGGTCTGCCTTAATCCTCTTAATTGTTTTAATAAGCTACTTTATTATGCGGTAACTCAAAATTTTAAGCTATGGTATTTTAAAGAATATAAAATGTCCCACTACTCTGGTCCCCACAGAAAATCCATTCTAACCTGTATCTTTATTAGCAATGTATATGCTTTGCTAAGCCCCTTAAAACCTGAGGTAATGTTGATCCCAGTGATGAAGAGCGTTTTCAGAAGCCCTGACTTGCTCATGTATGGAATATTCGACAGATGTTTAGAAGGTCCAAAAGGCAACTCAAGGCAATCTCTGATTGGAGATTCCTGTACACCAGATACAGAAGGGCCAGGGGAGTATCCTTGCCAAATTCCTTTTCCCCAACAAGGTTTAAACCAACAAACGAACCACCAGTGTGAAAGTCCTTAAGTACTGAACCTGCCCTTTGCTAGAACAATGAGCTTGCTAAGGTTTTTTGGTCCCTCATCTGTAAAATGAGAAATACATGTAAGCTTATTTGTAGAGAAGATAAAAAATAGTACAAATAAAGGCTCTGTACCTAGGATGAACATTAGTGCCCAATCAATATAAACCCTTATTCCTTTTTCCATCTACATAGCTTTCTTCCATGAGGCATGAAATAAGAGTGTGAAATCTGAAAATTTTATCTATTCCCTGAACTGGCTTCCTATTATCTCTTCTGTCTCCTCCATATATAAGTATATAGATAGATAGAGAAATGGAATTTTTAGAATTTGAGTTAAATATGATGTGCAGAATATGAATCTAATCTATATGACTTTGACTAATATGAAAAAAAAAAAATCCCTGTACCATCTCGTATGGCAGCTGCTCAGTAAAACATGTATTATTTTACTAATAGGACTGAGGACTTAGGTCCTTAAATCTCTTCAGCTTTTAGAAAGTGATTGTCCATCCAGTTGTTGAAAGGTATTTTTAACCTTCGTATAGAAAAGTTAAAATGACATGTTGCTATAATCAAATCTGTCCCAAACAATCCATTCTAGCAGAAAGTTTCTATCATTCAAGGCTCTTCTATTTGTTTTGCATATGCTTTGTCTCTGTAAGAAGGGCAAAGATAGCCCCCTAAAGAGTAAAAAATAACAAAAATGAGAGGTTTGGGGATTTTGTAATGCAATTATAAATGTAATAGTAGTAATTCTATTCACCAGCAATGTAAAGGAGATGTGATATATTTTTTAAAAATCAGGTAAGAAGGGGAAAGGGCAGATAAAGATGTTTAGATCAAGGATAAATATCTACATGATAAATAATTTATCAGGAAATTCCAGGACTCCTGGGACAGTAGGAATATTTTTTTTTGGTAAAAATCCAAAATAGGTTATTTTTTGAGAGTTTTCTTATAAAGAATACTCCCTACTTCAATATTTATAGTAGCAAGGAGAAAGGATTCTCCTGGAGTTAATCACAGTATGTTGAATATCTTTTTATACACAAAATATTTGATGAGATAGGCCCTTGTCTGATTCAATTGAACCATTTTTATTAGACTGTAGAAGCTGTCTTCTAATAAATGCTTAATAAACATTTATTGGACAAAATTCCATTTGATCTATGTAAACAGAAAACCATCCAATCTTAGTCTCCCTTGAGGAAATATCAGTATTAAATATGCCACTGTGTAAAAATTTGGAAAAGAAGTTTTAAAATATTATATGGTGTTGGTGAGATGACTCAGCCGGTAAAGGTACTTGCCGTCCAATGCCTAAGGAAGACCTTAGTTCCAACCTCAGCAGCCACATGCTAGAGGAAAGGAACTGACTTAAAATCTGTTCTCTGATCTTCATACAAGCACAGTGTCACCTGTGTCCCATACATACTCAAATAAAGGGAGGAAAAATCTACTATCTATATATTCAATATCTATCTATATTAGACGCTTTCACAAATAAAATTCTTGCAAACACAAGTGGAGCAAGTGCAAAGTTGAAAAGCAAAATGCATTGTATTTAATGATTCAGCAGATATCATCCATGGGGGGAAGATGAATACAAACAAACAAACAAACAACTGTTAGCTTTGTTCCAAAGGCAATCTTATCTCCTGTGCACTTTCCCATGAACTTGGCCAAGGAGAAATGTTGTAATTTTCCTCTCCTTCTCTCTGTTCTCTAATCAGTCTGCATAAGTATCTTGTGACTTCTAGAAAGAAAGACACCAAGGAGAACAATAAGAAATCCATTGTCCTAGTCAATGGATCTCAGAGTTCTCCACTACCTAGGTCAATCCCATCATAGGAAGCACCCCACAGACATAATCCCCCTACAGACCATCTGTCCTTTTCCTTTGCTACTATAAATATTGAAGTAGGATTTATTTTTGGACGAAACATTTTTTTACACTCTGTCAAAAACATAGCCTGTTCTACATTTTATAATAAAATAGCTAAGACGGTAGATTGATGAAGGATGCAGACATTATGATTTATAAGCATGGGGAACTTGGAGATCTTTGAATGGCAAGTAGGGGAATTCATATTCAGCCATGAAAGCAAAGGGTCTCTACTAATTTACCTAGGCAAATTGCATCTTCAATAGCTAAAAAAACTCCCATTTAGCACCTGCAGATCTGTGCACTCTTGAAAGGAAAAATAAAATTTGAAAACCATTATTCTAATGAGATATTCAACATATAATACAAATGTATATAAATGAGACATGACTTTTTACAATTCTCTTTGCACTTATTTACTCTAAATATTTCATTTTTACCAAATTGATTTCTTGGAAATGGAATATTTTATATTTGTAAACAGACTGTTTAGGGATTCAGATCTTTTGATCTTTGCTTTAACGTAAGCTTATTTCATCCACTTCCTTATTTGATACTCCTTTTACATTGGCATTATAAATAAGTCCCTTATAAAGCTAAAGCATGGGATTATTTGCCATCATGTAAAGAATTAGTTAACTCATTCAGAGGCAGGTGGAAAGGTCTAGAATTGAGTTAAGATGAAAAAAATCAAACTTTTTGAAATAGCACTAGTCATAACATTTGTTATCATCTTTGTGAAGGTTTGACAGGTGTTGATTGATTTTACATCTCAGAACCTAATCAGTTATCACTATACTTCCAAAAGGACCACTGGAACCAATGAAGGAATTGTGAAGAGACAGAAAGTTATTTAAGGTTCACCATATTTCCATCTCGAATCATGAAAGACAGTAAAGCAAGCATGAACTGGGAGAAAATGGAGTGACTTGACGCAACAAATAAGAGACTGTTGAAGGAAAATAAGAAAGGAGAAGAGAAAAAAGGGAGAGACATAGAGATAAATTCACAGCAAAACTCAAAGGTGCCCACCACTGGGTTGTCGCATAATGATAGCTGACTTTCTCCTCCAGTGTTGCCCCCAACTCCAAGAACCCATTTTTCTCCATGCCTGCTAAAGAGTGGGTGTCAAAATGATCAATGCTAGTTCGCTGTATCAACATTTCCCTACAGTCACAAAGCCCATTATCAACAGAGATAAACCTGTGCCAGGATAAATTTCTTATCAGAATACAGTCAAGGAACAGTTCAAAATGGTGTTAGATTTAGCAGGATTGTATTGTTGCAAGCTCCCTAAAGCAATAGAAAAAGCACTAATACATTTTATGCAGGACTTAGAGTCCAAATATTCTTCCAATCTATTTGGGTCAGTGCTTAACAAGTACTCCTTTGAAATAAAATAAAATGATGATGTTTAAAGGAATAATTTGTCTTCCATGTTCTCGTTTCTGTGTTGTGAGTTTTGTTTATGTATTTGGTGAGAGGTGTGAACAGTACAGGAGACAGTGGAAACAGAAAGAATCTCTTTAGCTAGGGAGAGCTGCTGCAGAGCACGTAGCTGGTCTTCCAGTTGGTTCTCTGCCCCCACCACCGAGCTTAATTATAGCTATCAAGCTGGAAAGGAAAAGACAGGGAAAATATGTAGAGACATTTTAATGTGGAGATCAATTGAACTGAGACATAGTTTCTGACAGATATTTCAATCTAAATGAGCCAGATTGCTCTAGGAAATACTAAAAAAAGATGATTTTAAATGGTCCCTTACCATTTTCATCTATCACATACATCTCAAAATATACCCTCCATATTTTTATCTACTGCCCTAATCTAAACCTTGTTCTGCCAGGACTCTGCGGATGGAAATGTTATTTGGCATCCTGAAATAAGGGCAGATGCCAGTCTGCTCTGCAATGTAGTCACGGTAAAGTTAATGGGCTGAGAGGTGTGGAGGGGGAGCCTGGTTTCAGAGCAGGGGAGAATGGTGACCTTCACGCTGCCTGTGTCTTTGCACACAGTGCCTGGGTCTGCCTTCCTAGTGTCTGTGTCGCAGCCTCCCCTTCCTCTTACAGCTATGCTGGACCATTACAATGCCTTTCCCCACACTTTCAAAGAATATTTAAATGTGGGGTATAGGTTGCACTTTCTATTTGCGTTCTGTTTGAAAAAAAAAATCTTATTTACCAAACTAATGCTCCCTTTATGTTGTATGCCTAATCATTTAGGTTATGCATGGCTATTTTGCTCCTTCACCTTTGAAGAGTTTTGTTCCTTTGTTTTGAAATAGCATCCTGGCATGTAGTCCAGATTTGAAGTTGAGGTCCTCCTGTCTCAGCCTCATGAGAATTCTGAGATGCGTGTGCCATTATATCCACTTCAGACGATTTCTTTATAATAAATTATTATAATTTGCAATCTGCTAAAATGATTATGTAATTTCCGTTGTACTGAGATTAACCAAGTAGTTTGAACTGCAAGAGAGATAAGGGACCTCAAACATGGCTGGCCAGCCAAAGACATAGATACTTCCAAGTACTATACTTCTTTAACAGTTGACTTAAAAGTACAAAATTCATACTCTCAGCCCTTCAAACACTGGAAGCTTTAACAATTAAATCATAAGAGGATTGTGGACTCCTGGGCTTTAACCATCCTGTTCAGTCTTCAGGCCCACTGTCTCATTCGCTGGATTGCTAGAAAGGTAATATCTATACTCAAACAAAACCACACAATTTCCTTATATCTGCTCATTACTCTCAAAGTCATCTGTCAAGATCAGTTTGGTGTGATAACCGTCTCACACATGGGTTAATCCTTTGTCTTTCGTGTCATCCTATGATATACTGGACATGTGTGCTTTTCATCAATTTTTGGTGGAGATGAGGGAGCGGGAGGAAGCATTCAATTTATAGCGAGAGACACTGTCAATTGAATTCAGCAGTTCAGCAGTAATGAATTCCGTAGAAACATGAGTTAGAAATCCGGGCATAAGAAAAGTGGGTTGAAGGAGAGCATGCTAAGGTGGACCAACAAACAGCTATCTCAATATCATACTATTTCTGTGTTATGCTTTATCTCAGGATTGATTAAATGGCTCCTTTCCCAGAACCTTGTTAACACTTGGGGGCCATTGGTGATTTCATCTAGCATATTACCTCTTCAAAGTACGATCATTGTAATCAAATTACCCTCCAGAGAAGAACAATCTTTCTTTCACAGTATGATCACAACCATCAACTCTAATAACATCCATACAAGTGATTCCTCTTCCTCATTCATATTTAAAGAACTAGAGCTTGCATGATATTCTTCTACTAGTTTAAACACATTGAAGTCCACTACTGTTTATTGAGAAACCAAATAGCTGAGATTTTTTTACACATCATTTTAACATCCAAATCATTCTTATCTAATCTATAGATAAGAAAACTGAGATTCCAAAATACCATCAATTAAATTTTCTAATATCATACCATTGAAAAAGATGATAGCTGAATGAGTATGT
Source organism: Mus pahari (assembly GCF_900095145.1). Classification (NCBI taxonomy): domain Eukaryota; kingdom Metazoa; phylum Chordata; class Mammalia; order Rodentia; family Muridae; genus Mus; species Mus pahari. Next base: position 85,007,755 of record NC_034596.1, on the reverse strand, counting down.
CTATGAATCTCTAGATGCCAGAGTTTATCTGGGAAAAGTTAATGATTCGTACTTAGAATGTCTAACTGAAAAGTGGCTGATTTTATGTCTTTTGTATATATATGCATGATGCAAGTCTGTACAGGTATGTGCTTGCCAGGGCATTTGTATGGAGGTCAGAAACTAACTTGGGTCGTCATTCACCTCTGTCCACCTTGTTTAAGACATGGTGGCTTGTGGTCCAGTACAATGTCTAGCAGACTGGTTGGACTGTAACCTTTAAGAGAGTCTCTTGTCTCTGCTTCCTATCTTGCAGTAGAGAGACACCATGTTGCTGTATCTAATTCTATGTGGATTCAAGGGATCTGACCTAAGGTCTCCCTACTTGTATCACAAGCGCTTTCTGACTGAGTCCTCTTCCACATCCTCCAAACATGTTTTTTTTTTTTTTTTTTTTTTTTTAAGAAGTTGATCACTAAATCCCATATGAATGCTATTTTTCCTCGAGGCCTTGATTAACTACAACTTCAGGTCCAGGAGTCACCTAACTGAGCATCTATCCTACAGCGAAGCTAAGAAAGTTTGGTTTGAGAGCCGATGTTACTCTTTCACCTTTGTCCTGTTAGCACACAGTAGTTGCTTAATAATGTTCACAGAACAAATGCTAATCATTACCAGAAAAAAAATTGGTTTTGATTTAAAAATAATTCAATTTTGTTCAAACCCGGGAACAATGCACATAATCAGCCCAGTAGCAAATGTGGAAAAAAAATCTATGTTATGTATAGATATCTAGGCCTCAACAGGCAACAGACCACACGCTGTACTATGATGCTAATTATTAGAGCAAATGACTGTTCTAAAATACACTACAATCCCTCTCCCACATCTAAACCCAGAGGGAAACTACACACAAAATAGCTCTGTAGGGGATCATTCTTGCGAGCCAGTCACTTAAAAACTGGTGAGAACAGTCACCTCTGCTTTTACTCGAAAGGTGACTTCCATGAAGCCGAAAAATGGAAAAATACTTAATGTCTTTATAAACCGATTAGACTTAAAAAGAATGGGTCTATTTTAGAAGAGTTGTCTTTACTACCTAAAAACAAAACACCCTGTAGAAGAAAATAGGCACTTGGCATTTTCAATTATAGAAACTAATACAAATATTCTCCCATTGAGTCTAATGTGATTATGAAGAGTATTATGCTCTAAACAATACAGTTATTTAACTTAAAGCCACAAATCCAGGTGGTATATTAGTGTACATTAGTGCATTCGGGGCTTGAAATCTATCTTCCATTTACTTCCTAAATTACAAATGACTTTCTTCCCTTTATGAAGAAAGTAGACATATAATTTTATTTTAATTTTAGGAACATTTTTAGAATCCGTGTGTAGGGAATAGGGATTTAAAATGGTTAGTGGATACAGGTAGAAGCATATGAAGGCAAAGCAGTTCAGTAAGGAGAACGATGGGAGATTTGGGGGGGGGGATGCTAATGAAAGCAGTATCAGTGAGAGTGAGCACTATAAACACTATGCCGCTGACACCACATATGCCCCCCTCCTCAAGCCTCTCCATCTCTCTTAATACACTTCCTACTAACAGCTCTTGACTCCTTGTTCCAGGATGAATTGAGCATCTAAGGACATTTTCCGTTATTTTTGTCTAACCTGAAGGAAGTGCTGAATCCTGGTGACAAGAGATGAAAGCAGTAGGGCTTACCTCCCAAGTGCCTTTGCTCGTTTTTAAGAATGACTGACACACCATGTATAGCAGATGCCAGAATAAACTCACACCACGCAGTATCCCGTATCTCTGAGACCTGAGCATGACTTCAAACCCAAGACACAAACTAATTTCAAACCCCACTGCTTGATGTCACTAACCTCTTCCTAGAGAGGCAGAGGTGTTCCCATGGTAACTGAGCAAGGGCACGAGAACAAGGAACAGAGCAACAGAATGATACACCACTTAAAAAGTTTGTGTGTGTGTGTGCGTGTGTGTGTGTGTGTGAATGCGTGTGTGTGCACATGCACTCATGTGTGCATGCACACAGATAGACAAACAAGAAAGAAAAGAATAATAAACCAATGAACCCCCAAAGCAATGAACGCAAAGTTTAAAAGGTATGTTCCTCTCAATTACAGAACAGACATTCACATCTGTGTTGGCATAAATGAAAGAACATGGCCATTAGCATCCTCTGTAAAATTCACTTTTAGAAAAACACACTGTCTATAGAGTTTTGAGGGTTTTCCCCCCCCACAATGTTGAAGACAAACAAATGCA
>NC_034596.1:84982980-85000480 GCF_900095145.1 Mus pahari | reverse complement strand
TATGGGATTTTCTTGAAACTCTGCCCTGAAGATAAGAAGAGAGAGGAGAGGATGGAACATGAAGGGAAAGCAAACTTAGAAAATTCCTTCTCTTTAACAGGTACTCACAACAAAGCCCCTGAAGAAAAACAAAAAAAGAATAGGACTTATTTATATTCAGAAATTGGTTTTCTATTGAATTGATACATGCGAGTATATATACAACACACACACACACACACACACACACAATTTTATATGTATAATACACTTTCAGTTGTTGCAACAAATAGTCTACATCAAGAAAGAACCAGATAATTGTAACCTTCTAAGGATATATTCCAAGAAAAGGGGCTCCTCTGAATGAGTTCTCAGAAACTAAGACTTGGGGAACATATTGTACCAAATTAAATCTCTTTTTCTTTCAGGTCTCAGTTGATCACATATATTATACAGTAGAGTAAAAGCAAGAACTCTTACTCCTTATTCAGGACTGAGCAAAAGCCCACACTATTAAATGCCTCACACGATGTCTCGGTGTCCACGCAATTTTTAAGGTAGGTCATGCCAACCCCATTTTACAGAAAACCAAAACCACAGCTATTGATTAATAATAATGTTCTGAGAGGAAAAACACACATTTTAGGACACAGCCTCTAGAACTGAACTGTCTAGAGTTAACTCTTGATATTCTAGCCCCAGCAAGAAATTTGTTTAACTCCCCATCTATGGATAGAAGTGACTTCATTTTATAAAAATGAAGAAAAAGCAATATTTTTCCTTCCCAAATATTATTTCTATGTTTAAAGACACAGAAGCACATAGAGGTTTGTAGAAAATTGTCTATACTTGCTATATCTCTGCTATTATTGTTCTTGCCCTGAAATCTGGGGTAATAAGCTCTATTTACCTTTATTTCTTTTTAACTTTCTTTGCAAAAGGCAAAATTTACTTGACTACTATAGGAGGAAGTTGAAAATTCTTTGAACGTGAGTTTCTCCAATCTATATAATGATTCTAAACACATTGTGTCAATTGATCCTAATTCTGCCCAGGGCTGTATAACTGTTAAGAGGACTAAGGAGGCCTTAGCCTGAGACTTCTGGTACTAGGTCCTGTGATCTTTCTCCTAATACAAGAAATAATTCTGGCTTTTGTTCTTTAGCTGTGACTAATAACATAATGACACAAAGGAAGTGGATTAAAGCAAACAGCATTCAATTGCACATCTAGCTGCTTCAGCTACTGTGAGCCCAAACAACTGGCTGGCTAAACAAAAGCTGCATGTGTGCGCACACACACACATACACACACACACACACACACACAAACACACACACACACACACACACATCCACGCGCGGGTACTCACTCGTACACACATTCGTGCATGTACTCACACATGTACACACACACACACACACACACACATCCACTAAGAAAAAGAGAGACTGAGCAATGTGTCAATGTGATTGATGTGAAACAGAAGAAAGGAAAGCATTCAGAAGGTGCTGTTAACAAGAAAAATACTGCGCTAAATACAAGATGGCATGGACTTCACTATCATCACCTGCACCAGCAATTTATTTGTAACCAACGCCAATAGCCCTACTGGGGATTACAATCTCACTTAACACGTTCTACTATTTTGACACTACAAACTTAGAAATGTAATTTAAAATAAAGATTCATGGAGCTAATATCCCTCTTGCTTCAGACTATTAAAGTGACTATTTTTTTGCACAGCTTAGAGGGGGTAAAAGTCTGCATGCATAAATGAACACATGGGTGATATACTGCTCGATATAAATACTGCCTGGCTTTTAGTGAGACACAAGTGTATGCGGAATACAAAGTTAAAGCATGCACTTTCAATCAAATACCGCATAAGAAAGTAGTCATGATGCGGTGAATCATCTATAACTGTAAACACCCTTCGAGACCCTGGTTAGTTGATAACAGACTTGATCACTCTAACAATTAACTTGCCATTTGAGCTACAGCTCCTGACCACTTGCCCTCTCCCAATCATTCAACTAAGAAGAAATAGCATTGAGCCTGCCCGGCATGTGCTCTTAATAGTCCTTTTCTAAATGAAGAGACTGATGTTAATAAATCACTTGTTAGTTCCTGTACCTAGCGTGATTTTGTATCCCCCAATAGCCACTTAGTCCTGCTGGTGAACTCTCAGTGTCAGAGGCATAATGAAGGCTACTGGGAGTTGAGTGCAGTCTTATCTAATGCTGGACAGAGCATGATTCAATACTGACCTTCCAGGCAATAGTGGCATGACTCTTATGAGAGTAACTGTTTTCTGATTGAATTTGAGGCATTTTTCACAGGTGATAATTTTATATCTGGGGCTATTACCTTGGTCAAAATTCTATGACTGTGGAAATCATAGGTCCTACTACAGAATTTCTTTGGGGGCTAACTGGTCATGTTGTCAGTTATTTTATAAATATTTATGCATATCCATAGATCTGGGTTCCTCTCAACCTTGGTCATAGGATTCTTTTTGCAGAGGACACAAGTCAATGAGAGATGCATAGCTGGTCAAAGGGCTGGGAATGAGACTGAATGTTTGCTCTGAGGGAGGCAATGGGATATTTATATTAAGCCCATCACTCCCAAGGGTCAGCAAATATTATGAAAGATAAGGCAGAAGAGGGCAGTGAAGTGGTGAGTTCTGGGCATGCCAAGGCCACTGCACTCATGACCTCAAAACAGCTGTGGTTAACTAAGGCTTATACACAGTCTACTCAACAGAAAGAGTAGACGATCTCCAGACCCTACCCTCTTCTGGAAAGCTGTTGACAGCACATAGTTTTGGTGAGAGGGAGACGCATTGTTTGTTAAGGATGTGGCCACTGGTAAGTGTCCTATGCTCCTGTGGATGGCCCCACATACCCATGTATATATAGGCAATACTAGACGGACATAGGGAAAAAAAAACTAAAACAAAAATGATATGAAAGTAGGAAAGGTTCATGTTGCCTTGAACATGGGACGATTGGGATGGGTAAATGGGAGGACTATGTGATTATATTTTACTGTGCAAAATATTATAAAGTTCTCAAAGATAAAAAAATGAAAAATAATAAAAGCTTCAATAGCAGACTAAGTGTACACAAAGCATAAAAGAAGTGTTGTGGGAAGAAGTATAATGGCTTAAACCCAGAGGGCATCTTCAGAAAGTACTTAAGCCAACAATGGCATTCATAGATGACAATACATTAGACAGCTCATTAGTTGTCTATGGGTGCACATTTCCCCCTTCACGTTCAGTTCTTTGAGGATTTAATGCAATATAATAGATCATACCCTTCCCAAATCCTCCCACATGCACCCACTTACTTTGTTACCCACTTAACTTTAAGAGTATACATTTCATCATGAGAAAAAAAAGTTCTCTCATTTTTACTTTGTATATTTATTCTTCTTTCATATATGATACCCTTACCACATTTGTTCCTCCCTACACTCCTCTCAGTCCCATCTCTCTACCTCCTCTGTCCCCTCAGATCCACTTCTCCTCAGTTTCCCTTCAGAAAAGAGCAGTCTTCCCAGGGATGTCTACCAGATACAACATAACAAGTCCTAATAAGACTAGGCACAGAAACTCATATCAAGGCCGGACAGGGCAACCTGGTAGAATGAAAGGGGTCAGTTTCACTTCTTTCTATTTAATGATGTTATGCAAATATCCCTTAAACAATGCAGAGACCACTGTGACACACCATGGCATTATTAGGGCAAATAAACTGGGCAAGAGAGATTTGATGGAGAATTCTGATTCCTACAAGATTGATATTTAGGAAGATCAGCTCTTTATCAGATTAGATTCAAGAACTTGCTCCAGCACTCGTTAACTGTGTGACACTTAACTGCCTTAAGCATCAGTTGCTTCTGAATATTGAGGGTAATAATAGTATTAATATCAGAGAATTGATGTCAGCATGAAGACAAAGCTTTGTTTAATCCATGATATCTCACAAGCAAAACACTTAATTAGCTCCAACCATGTACCTGGGGACTTATGGATTCTTAATGAAATACTTAAAATTGCCAAAGAGACTCACAGAAATCTGCCTCTGTCTTCATCCTATGACTCAGGGCTTGCCCTGATTCCAAATGCAATACCTCTCTCCTTATTAATAATTAATAGGTCTAATATCCAGAAGATTCAATGAGATGGGTGTTAGCTTACCACTCCTAAACAGGAAAGCTCACTCTTTACACCAACAACCATCAAAGATTGATCTGAGCTACATTGCACATGCTCAGAAAATCCACAATGCAGAACATAGAGTTTATGGACTTCAATACAAAAAATGACACATCTGATAGATCACCTGTGGTCCAGATGCAAGCTAGTTCAGGATAAATCTCTATGATGTATTCACATTGCCATTTTATAACTCAAAACACCAGAGTCCCATAGTAGAACAGACGCCATTTGACTCGATTCCTATAAATCTTAGTTCCTCACTCTTGGCTGACTTAACATTCAGAATCAGCTTTGCCAAATTCTATGGGTTAGTCCCATTACCACAAAGAACAGAAGTTTTCTCCTTAAAAGACATATATGGAAATCAATTCTCCCAAACAGATACACTTGCATCTTTGATTACAAATGTTTGATGCAAATCTGGTTAGACCCTTGGTATCTTTAGAGTTTATATTCTGAAATTCAGTGAAATAGTTAATTCAAAACCACAATTCTTTGTATTCTGATGTTTGGGGAGCTTCTATGTGCCAGTTTTTTAATTGAAAATAAATTTATTTTCATACAACATATTCTGATCACTTTTTTCCTTCCTCATCTCTCTTCATGTGAGCCCCAATTCCTCTCCTTTCCAAACAATCTGTTTCTCTCTCACTTAAGAAAACATACAGACAAAAAAGACAAAGATAGAACAAATTAAACAAACAAAAAGCAAAGAAAGAGAATTAGAAATGCACACACTTGTGCATGCACACACACACAGACACACAGAGGCACAAATTTTTATGATGAAATTTTAATGAGAATGTATAGGCTGTATTAGTTTATTATGAAAGTCATGAAGTGAGTTACAAATCTGATGCATTTTAAGCAATGAAACTTTATTTTCTCATAGTTCTGAAGACCAGAGGCTAAAATAAAGGAGTTATTAGAATGGGATTATTTGGAATACTGTTGAGATCTTCCCCAAATCTCTTTTTCATGGCTAACAGGTGCCCATCTTCTGTGTGTCTCTTCTCTCTGATTCCAAATTTCCTTTTTGTTCTCATAAGGAGTCAAGTCCAGTTTGAGTAAGACCCATCCTTCATTTTAACTTGGTTACTTACAGAAAAGGTGTTCATCCACATAGTCACACTGTATGGTATTAGCAGTCTTAACATCACATGATTTTCTTTAAGACAAGGTGTGTGTGTGTGTGTGTGTGTGTGTGTGTGTGTGTGTGTGTGTGTGTGTGTAATGTCCAGCATACACTGAAGTCTTCAGAACAAGAGACTGAGAGATTCTTGCACCTTTTCTTACTGACTCTCCTTAGTGACTAATCTGTTTTCTGGAAACAGGATCATTCATTTCCATTTGTTTCTTCCAGTGTTATATCCATACTTTCTATCTACTGGGATGCCACTGATGGCTATGTTGATGATATTTTTTAGTTCAAATACTTCACAGATTATAATGTTAAAATTTGATCCTTTTAGTACGCCCAGCTAAACATACATATTTCTAGATTCCTGGAGAAATTGCAATATAAAATTCAAGACCTGGCACTAAGTAACTCTGCATAAAATGCACACACACACACACACACACACACACACACACACACACACACACAGAGAGAGAGAGAGAGAGAGAGAGAGAGAGAGANAGAGAGAGAGAGAGAGAGAGAGAGAGAGAGAGATTAGATTAGATATAGACATATAGGTAGATATAGATATATTGATATAGCTGATATAGAGATAGATGGAGATAGAAATAGAAATAGTGGTATAAATCTAGAGATCAAACTCAGGGTCTCAATGCATGCTAGGTAAGTACCCTAACTGTGAGCTGTACCATGTACTCCCAGAAAAGTTACAGAAAGGTTGTAAATGCACTATGCTGTAGAAAATCAATTCAGCAATTTCCTCCTTTCACTTTTCATGGCAAATCCATGATGATCTACATAATGATTTGCCATAAAATTGACCTTATTGACCCAGCATTCTCAATTAAAGACAGCATAAGCCAACTCCCATAACAGAATGATAAAGAGTTTGATGGGGGCTAGAAAAAAATGACATTTTGAGGCTTACTAGGATATATGGAGTTTATTGGAAATGTAGAAGCTTAAACATTTTTGCGTATTTTCTTAGTGCAGGCCTAAAGTTATAGTCACTTCCCAGTAATAGAGTAATCCTGGCTCATTTCCATATACTGGTAATTGCCCTACAGGAAGTGATATATTAAGAAGATTTACTATAGAACTAACTACTAAAAATGTACTCGCTTTAGGAAATTTCAGGTCTCATGTCTATTTATTATTTAAATTAAAATAAAATACATACCTATGCTTTATCTGGTAATAAAACATTATGGGGGAGTTTACGTCATATTGTTGAATAAAAATGCACTAAATAATTACAAAGCTAAGGATACTGTTTTCTCATGGATGGGTAATTCCACTATCTTGAATGGTTCATGTGGCTTTGTTGACAGTGATGAAATACAGCCCCGAATTCCCTCTCAGCAGGACTCTGGCATTTGAAGGATTAATAGAACAAGAAAGCACAAAGGTTATGTAAAGCTCAAAAGGCTAGGAAAACAGAAAAATATAATTTGAATATATATATATATATATATATATATATGTAATATACCTAGAAATAGGCTGAGACTCAAGTGTGAAATGTTTCATTGTTATGTCATTGCCAGTTGTTGTTTATCAATGATCTGAAATGGGAGCAAATGCAAGAACAAGAATGCCTTCCATGGCCTTCCTTCCCGTGCTTCTGGAGGTAGCTGCAATGTTTTTAAAGCAGATGCATTGAAGCTGGCCGCTTTGGCCCATTGCCTTTGCCTATGAGTGGTCCCACATCACCATCTGTGATGGGGAGTAATATCATCAAGGGACATGCTGTCTCCTTGTAAAAACTGTTCCAGATAGTTGCTGGAAAACCCCAGGAAAGGGACAGTGACTCTGAACAGTCACCTTGTCACATGGCCTCATAAGGCCTTTTCATGGAAATAGATCAAATGAACACTTTGTTAAGACATTACATATGATGTGCTTTCACTTTGCATTCATTTTCAAACTTCTACAAATTAAAAATGATGTTCTCATACATTTAAAAGTAGTCATGGCTGATTATTTTTTTAATCTGAAACAAATGCATCTCATATTTTTCAATTTGACTTGAGATATGAGATATGAGTAGTATGTTTCTATAAAGAAAATAGAGACATTCTTTTTCTAGGCCTATTAATTTACTATTTAATTTCAAGTGTCTTGCTCCAATTTATGTAACTCCTCATGACATTCTATGAATAATCAGGGTCTAATATTTTTACATTCATCTTAAGTCCTGGAACATGTTTTGGGACACTAATTGGGGTCACCCTGGGTTACTGAGAGCCTACTTTATTGAAGATGCTTTAAGATGTTGGGGACAGAATGATAAACAAGGGTGACACACAAAAAGAGACGCACTGAAGTTGGGAAATGTGCCATCCAGATAAACGAGTTAATGTACGAGACACTTTTAGCCAGGTGGTTGAGTGAAGTATTTTCACACAGGCAATGCGTGAGTGAAGCCTTCTACTTATGCATAGAGGGAAAAGCATATTTCACACAAACCAAGGGCAAGTTCTAAGTTGTCTTTCAAAAACCAAAGTTGGCGGAGTCTCTAATAGCATAATTGTGGCGAATGATATCTAAGTTTGGAGCATTGCTAAGACCATGCTAAAACTTCCCAACAAAGAGGAATTTTGATGTTTATTATAAGTGCTGTGGGATATCATTGGATCTTCTGTTTGACAGGGAAGTGTTCTGTGAGATGTTTCATGTTTTAAATAATTCAGTGCAGTTCCAGGTGGAAGATAGCTGAATACAAAGCAGTAATGAAGACTAGAGATCTGTGATGGGGCTAGAGCTGTTGCCTAGGTAAGAAATAATGGTGATACAGACTAGCTTGATAGTGACCAAGTCAGAATGCTGAGAATAAATTTGTGACTTGTTCAAAATAAGGTAGACTGATCTTGCCGGTAGATGATAAAAATAATCTATTTCATATCGGTCCATGTTTTTCTTTTCAAAACCTTGGCAACAGGAGCTAGATCAGAGATTTCTTGAAACTTCATCATACAGCTCGGGACAGTACCAAGAGAAAGCATGCATCAATATATCCTCCCCTGCCTTCCCCTAAGGTGTCCTTTAACTGCTGTCTACAATTCTAATATCAAAAATGAGGGATGAATGTTTCTAGAGATATTAGGAACGTGAACGTGAGTTCAATGTCTGTCAAGCGAGCGGCTCACATTTGTTCTACTGCTGTACCTCGTCTTTTATCCTAAGTGTAAGTGTCAGGGATTGCCAGGCAAAGATTTTTAACTAGAAATCTCCTGGGTAATTGATGCTAAAAAAGACTCACTCAATGGAGGAATTTGACAAAAATAGGATAAACGCAGCTAAACTAGCAAAGTTCTCTTATCTCCTTGGTGTATGAGACATATTATAAAGAGTTGAGAATGCACACTGGGAGAAATGCATGGGAATTCTCTTCAGAGATCACGATCAATGTGCTAGTAATCAAACAGTTTGGTCCTCTGTGATCCAACCTCCCCAGTGGATTTCTGTCCAAGTAATAAAATCTTAGTCCACCCAGGAGGAACTCCAGAACTTATATAACTTCCATGTTCTTAAGAATTTCTTTCAACTATTCTATCAAAGATTTTCTAAGCCCATTCTATGTCAAGTTTCAATTAAAGCTATGTTTTGGTTTCAAAGAAGATAATTCTAGAACAAGTCTTTAGTTAAAAGCATAAATCATGATTTATATTTTTGGAACTGACTCTGTTTTCTTTTTTTTTTTTTAATTACCTCTAAACTACTCAATAAATTTACTAACAGAAAAAAAGTCAACGTATAAATGTTTTAACTGGTTTCAATCCATATGCAAGACATGGGGTTTAGTATATCAATTAACTAATAGAAAAAGCTTTTGGGGCTGGAGAGATGACTCAGTGAGAGATCCGACTTCTCTTCTGAAGGTCGTGAATTCAAATCCCAGCAACCATATGATGACTCACAACCATCCATAATGAGATCTGATGCCCTCTTCTAGGGTGTATGAAGATAGCTACAGTGTATTTACATATAATAAATAAATAAATCTTTAAAAATAAAAAGATTTTAAAAAAAGAAAAGAAAAAGCTTTTCAACATATAATTTTAAATCTTTCATATAAACAGTTGTTGGCTATGTTTGCCAAATATTAAAGGAAATGGAACCGTGTTGAGGAAGTTCTTTCTTACTATTGTAAACAATAGACAAAAGGGATTTGGTAAACAAACCCAGCAAGCAAATAAGTGGAGCAATCCTACTGACCACACACTAGAACAGAGGGGGCTGCCAGGTGTGTCACACTCAGTCTTTTTGCAGAGACCACCTGGGTTGCCTCCCCACCAATAACAGCTCCTCTGTGATCAGCTGAATCCTGGCGGGCTCTGAGGTCAGCAAACTTGTGTCACAATCCTGGCTATTTCATTTATGGGCTTTTGACTTCAGAGCTTGCAGAAGTATCTTATAGAACGGATGATGACAGTGCTTGCCTCCTGGGGTTGATGAGTCTTGAAAGTCAGGGGAACTGAGGTTGCTAGACATTTTGTACTTCTCAAAATTTATTTCCCCAGGGTGTCATGTGGAATCCATGAAGTTCCAGCAAAGCTGCAGTGGTTCTGAATCTATGGCAAATGTTCTGACTCTCTCTCTCTCTCTCTCTCTCTCTCTCTGTGTGTGTGTGTGTGTGTGTGTTGTGTGTCTGTGTGTCTCTCTCTCCCTCTCTGTCTCTCTCCCTCTTTCCCTCTCCCTCCCCCTCTTCCTCTCTCTCTCTCCCCCTCTCTCTCTCTCTCTCTCTGACATCTCTCTCCCCCTCTCCCTCTCTCTCCCCCTCTCTCTCTGACAAAGGGATCTTTTTTTCTCCCAAGGATACACACATAGGTAACCTCTGCAAGTCTGACCTCAACAAATCTCAATTCTCAAAATATATTCCTGAAAATGATCGGCAGCTTTAAAATTCTACTCCTCTTTGTCTCAAAAAGTGTGTGGTAACAGTAGCCCTAGAGTTTTTGGCCACCACCTGACCACATGATTGTTCTGGCAGATCTAAGAAAGACCCCAGAGAAAATGATCAAGAAATACTGTTCTAGCTGACATCTTTGTGTCCTACATCACATCTGAATGAAGAGATCCAGACAGCTCCTTTTCAGTCATGTGAGTCTGTGGCTTGGTTTGGTTTCAATTTGGGCAATTTAAGGTAAATTTGCTGTTCTTCTTACTCCAAAGTATCTTAACTAATCTACTTAAAGACATTCAGCAAAGAGCAAAGCTCAGGAGGACAGAGCTCCGAAGAAGTCCCCTACAAAAATAAATACAAACTCTGCTGATGGATCATGACATGAGCTGTAGATACTCCTCTTGGAATGCACTAGAATATTCAAATACACAAAAACTTTTTCTTATGATGTCCAATAGTTCTGCTGTATCTCTGAATGACCTTTAGGGTAATAGAATATGACATAAAACAAAAATAATGCATTTGGCTCAGAGGAGTAGCCAGATTCTATTATCAGAAGAACAAGCCTGGGACAATATCATGAGCTAGGTGGGGTAACATCTCCATCTGTCCTCATCTTAGAGACTATTTAAGCACACTGGCCCTTGCTCTTAGGTGCAGCATGTAATACAATCCTGATTCTGTGCATCATGTAACAAAGGAATAAATCACATTAACCAATTACAAAATTATCTGCTGGGAAAAATGCTCAGGGTGAGAAACTGCCCCCCACCACAGAGTTGTCAATAATATCCCACCTCCAGCTATGCCACTGATAAGGAAACTAGAAGTAAATGTTTCCATTTAACCTTAGTAGGGTACTGCAGTAGACACAGGAAGAATCCTCTGGACTCCAGCTTCTAAATGTGGCCTCCAAACACTGAAGAATCTCTGTACTGCTGATACAAGCTTTCTGTCCTCATTCTATTGAATAACTTGTTCTATTTCCTTCCGGATTGACCATATCTGGCAAATTTTTATGGCATTGCCATTGGTGTTTCACTTTAGCTTCTGGTGTCAACATGGCTTGGCTTAGTCAGACATCTCTTCTTCAAACTAATGAGAAGAGTAATGTAGAATGAACAACTGAACTCAATATCAAACGTACTTTTAGATTTGAGGTGATTGAGCAGATTACAATCAATCAGTAACCTTTCTATCCTTATAATATCTAAACGCATTCTCTGAATCTGAAGTTCAAAAGATTTTAGATGCTTGCTTCGCTCAACTTCCCTCTCTTAAAAGAATGCAAATTGAAGGATTGTTCCTTGAGCAGTAGCTGGCCAATCCCACCAAACTAAAGTTTCTATTTCAGAGGATGTGAAGAACCCAGTAGCCTGGATTCTGCATTTATAACCAGCTTCCAAGTGATGCTGAAGATCCCATCCCATAGACCCCACTTTGAATCACAAGGGCATACAGAGTCTGCTGTGCCAGGGCCCATACTTTGTCTCCTTCACGTCCATTCACATACCTATTCTGCTTGCCAGAGGTCAGTGGGTGGTGTACCTTACAAGCTTGGTGAAATGCTGTTATATATAGTTGGTAGAGATCACCCTGTGTAGTAAATAAACATAGAAAACTGTAACTGTAGAATCTAAAATGTAAATGGCATGTAAGTTGTGCACCTGTCCATATGGTCCTAAGAAACCTGTGTATATGGAAGTCACCCATAAACACAATAAAGAACAACCCAAATACTAAAGTTTCAGTGTTAAATAAAATACTTAAGGGCTTTAAATACTATAAATATCAAATGCTAAATTTTATATAGCATCTATCTCTTAGTGTTCTCAAATGCTTTATTAATTGGCATAATACTTGTCTTTTAATACCTGATGAAGACTGGAACTTGTTATCAGGTGGTGTCAGGCACCAAAAAAATCAAATTTAATTTAGTTTTCTCATTAATTTGAAGAAGAGAAGTCTGCCCAAGTCAAGTCATGTTGACACAAGAGGCTGAAGTAAAACACAAGTGGCAATGCCATAAAGAATTGCCAAGGAAGAAAGGGAATATACCAGGTCTTCCTCCATGCTCCTCCTCTAATAAAATATCTGTCTTTCTATCTCATGCACATGATCACATCCTCAAATTCAGAGGCCACAGCAGGAAGCTGCGAGGTAGCAACTTAGTTCCATTCAATCTCGGTACAGCTGTCTCTCACAGACAAAATGACACTGTAAGGACCATCTGATGCGGTCTGCACTGTGAAAATAGCATCTCTCAAAGCAGGACCGATGAAAACACTTCAGAGAGAATTTCAAACACCTCCTTCAAACAGCTGTTTCTAATGGCTTCACAGGACATATGACAGGAGAGGATGACATCATTTAACAACACCGCTAATTATCTGCAGTTTACATATATTATCACATTTTACATTCACCGTTATTCAATGTAAGATCAACCTACTTTCTCAGATGAAACTCGAAGTTATAAAAGTAAATAATGTCTTCTCCCAAAGTCAGGGCTCAGCATCGCCTAGGTGTGGCTCCTGATTGAAGTGACTACTGAATTCTGTAACCCTTTGCCTATAACCACTGTGAATGTGCAGCTTAAACTTTAATGTGCTATGACCTAGGGAGGCTGAATAAGAATCAGGCCTTCTTCCAGTGGATTTAGATAGGATCTAATACAGTTAATTTCTTTCATCAAAATCTCAGGGGAGTGCAAAGCTGGTAATCCAACAGCCATAATTTGAAAGCAGAATATTAGGTTGGACAGTGCATCCCCTAGGCTAGTTAGAAATGCTGTATCCAAAGCCAACTTTGACTGAGTTCCCAGACACCTGTATCTTAACACCCTCCTGGAGAATCCAATTTATGTATGAGCTGGAAAAATCAATAGT
This sequence comes from Mus pahari, assembly GCF_900095145.1. Classification (NCBI taxonomy): domain Eukaryota; kingdom Metazoa; phylum Chordata; class Mammalia; order Rodentia; family Muridae; genus Mus; species Mus pahari. The sequence goes on along the minus strand of NC_034596.1, from coordinate 84,987,335 downwards.
GAATGCCCAACATTTCCATATATGTGAAGTATATGCTATGATTCTTAGCTGACTAGATGTGATTTTCTTAGGGGAGAGCTTGTGTGACTTATAGGAAAATCTCACATCATCATTGACTACAAAGTTTTCTGGTTAGACAAAAGCTTTGACTGCGAAGGTAACCTTGGTCCATGGCACTGTAGTGGCCTCACAAGCTACAATATGCCATCTCAAAGAGAAGTCACTGGGGAATGAGGAATGATGTCTATCTAATTTCTCTCCAAAACTGGCAGTACTTTTTGTGTCTTAAAATGAATCTCCCTACTGTATGCCCAAACCATATTCTTTATTTTACAAATTGAAAAACAGTTCCACATTTTCCTTCTAAGCAGTGACTAAGAAATAGACATTTTCTCTTTATTTGAGAAGAAACACATCAAACAATTAACAAACATAAAAAGAAGATAGTTATCTTAGCTCTCCAGTTGGGATGAGCAGCAAGACTCAGAGGGAAAATTATAGTGTGTAGAAGACTCAGATACACAAAATGAAAGATTTTAATTAGATTCATCGAAATAGTAGCACAATCTTCACCCATCACATCTCTCATAATAAGCAATTACATGAATTACCTCATTGAATCCATTCAGACCTAGGCAGGCAGTTATTACTCTACCCCTAAGTTTAAAGATTATATAATAGGCTTAGAGAGGACACACAATCTGCCCAAGATTATATGGCTAGTAGAAGCAACAGCTGAGTTTTTTTTCTTAAATCAAACCTACAGGGTTCTAAAACAGTGGTGCAACTTCTCTCTCTCTCTCTCTCTCTCTCTCTCTCTCTCTCTCTCTCTCTCTCTCTCATCTCATACCAGATGGGGTGATGGACTTGAAAATTTCCTTTCCAAAGGAGGCTTCTATTCTATTCTAATATTGACTCCCTTTCCCTACACATACTTGTTATCTGGGCTCATGAAGGGCATTTATAAGTCTCCACTACGTGTCTAGCAGAAAGAGAAAAATCAGAGATCACATTTAAGTTCATCTCCTAGCCAACCCTTGTTGCAACTCCTTTCAAGCAGGTAAGTGAACCCCTATTTAGAATAAAAGCAAAAGTAGAAAAGGTAAGTTTCTTGATCTCTGCCCTTAAAAGGGCAGGGCTATATTCTCCAACATTGCAAGAACCAAACAGAATCTTGAAAGGTCTACAAATAGGAAAAAAAAAAAACATATACTATTCAATGAAGCAATCTCACAGAGGATACATTTAAGAAAAAACAACCTTAAACGACTCTAATTTTGCAAAAGTGGCATAATGACATGGAACAAAATAGCAACCAGTCTGACATCAAATTTCCCCAGTAGAACATTACAGGATTTCTGTTCTTTAGGATCATACCTGGTCCTCTAATGCTTACTGGGTATCCCTAAGGTACAAACGGACTTATCTCCTGAAGACTTGGCAGTATGGAATTTTCACTACTGCAACACATTCTGGACATAAATCTTAGGCATAAACATCATTTCTCTGTAATGAATGGCATTCCTTGAAACAATAGTACTTATATTTTCTCCCTGAAACTACAATGGAAGGCCAAAGGAAATCAAATACATAGCGCAAAGCCATTTTTCTCTAGCCTCTGCTTGAAGTTGTCATTAGAGACTTGTGCCTCTGTATCTGTGTGGGACTTCCATTTGGGGCTGGCTAGCTTTGAGTCTATATTCACTTCATCCATCTGATTGATTCAAACAACTTTAATGTTTCTAACAAAAATGAAGATATTAAACACAGAGCTCATTATTAGTCAGAAGTCTGCCATGTTCCCTGCTGTATAATTAACTCCTTTCATTCAACACATTTGAAATAGCATCAATGAAGAATATTTAATTACCTCCCTCCAGAAGAAGGTCTCCACTCAGATTCAGTAGCCAGTTTTACAATGAAGTCCAATTTAAATTGTTCTTAAAATAATATGTTCACTAACTATAGGGGAAGCTTAAGTTCAGGAAATTGAAATCTTGGAAGTAGAAATTATATGACAGAATCAGAAGAAAATATATTCTTTAACCTATAATTTGTTGCAAAATGTGTGGAGCATTTTTAATGGCTTTGATGGCAGCATATTTTCCTAAGATATTTAAAGTATCTGGACACATGTAGACACACAAACACACACACACACACAACTAGTGATGAGAGAAAATGCTATATGATCATGTGTGACTAAGATGCATCATCTCAACAGTAAAATACAGAAGATAATGGTTTTTACATCAGCCTGACCTCAAGGCATTTGCAACTAGAATGTGAGAAAATAAGGACATGAATCACAGAAAGTACCAACCAAGACAATGCTTCAGTTATACCCATGGAGCTAAAGAGGACACAGCACAGGTGGTTCAACAGGTGTCCTTATATTTGAATTCTATTCAGCCAATATCATACCTGGACCATAGCACAATACATGTTTATTACTGTGGCCTTTGGGAAAGCACTCCCCAAACTTCAATATCCAAAAGTAAAGAACTGTGAACTCATACCAATGTTGCATGGGGCCAGGCCAGAGGATCTTCTTGCTATTCTGGCTGTAAAAACTGCTTCTTTATTGTCACCATCAGTGACACCAAGACTGCACAGCTCCACCCATGGACATCATTTGATACTGTTTGATATTGTAATAGAACATTTGGTATTTGGCAGAGAGTTATTTAGAAGGTACCCCATGCTCTCATTTTCTTTGAGAAAAGTAATATCTCTTTTTACTGTTTATAGGCACCTACAACTGTCAAACATAACTTTTATGTGGCTCTTTTCCCATGGCATGAATGCATGGCCCAACATCTCCAAGACTTCCAAGAATGGGGTCAATGTTTGGAATGGAGTTCATGCCTTCCAGTAGCAAGGCTATTATTACTGCCTTCTACAAAGATGACTTGAGATTCCTTGATTCTGTTTAGTCTTTCGCTAGTATTATTTGTTTTGACTCTATAAGCTACAAAAAGATTTTGGTCACCACCTATCTGCTGGAAGAAACCTAATCCCAACTCTCATGACTGCAAACACATTCATGATAGAGACATGGAGTATATGAAGAGGCATCAAGACAGCATTACCTCTAAAGAATCTAATTACTCGGTTCAGTAGAGTTGATAGAAAAAACATAATGGAGCAAGGAGGAAGGTTTGTACAAGCTAGCAAGCATAAGGAAAGGGTCCCAGCACCAAACAAACAAATGAAATATAAATAGTGTAAGTACTTAGCCAATGCTAAGTGGAAGATAGGTAAGATCAGTGCTTGAGCATAGAAATGCTGATTACAGGCAGCACTGGTGGGTCCCACGTATGGTAGGAATGATTTTAGATAAATGCAGAAGTTCAGCTAGTCTGTGAAATTAGGGACTTAGGAGAGCCAAGCAGTGATTAATGTAGTATGATACAATATATGATATTATATATAACATATACTTAATATAATAGAGATAGAGTCATGTAATTGCATAATTGTTTAAGATATGAATCTAACAATGCACATTTACTTTGTGTTATAGATTTGGACTAGAACACATGCCAATTGTAGGTCACTTTAGAGGAAAAGCAGAAAAGCAGTACAGAATACAGCATGACCTTTCTCTTATGATGTTTATTAAATAAGAATATGAGAGCTAGGGATACAGTTAAGTTATTAATGTACTTGCCATGCAAGTATAAGTATTTGAGTTTAGATCCCAAAGATATACATAAAATACCAGGAATGGTGACATACATCTCTAATCATAGTGCTCAGTGATAGAAGCAGGAAGATCACTGCCTAGATTCTTGGTAAAATGATGAGCTCCAGATTTACTAAGAAATCGCATCTCATAAGATTGAGAATATTTTTTTCTTTTATATGGATACTTTCTTAATTTACCTTTTAAATGTTATTCCCTTTCCAGGTTCCCCTCCCCCCAGAAATCCCCTATCCCATCCTCTCTCCCCCTGCTTCTATGAGGGTGTTCCTCTACCCACCAACCCACTCCCACTTCCCTGCCCTCAATTCCCCTACACTGGGGCAATCTATCAAGCCTTTATAGGACAAAGGACCTCTCCTCGCATTGATCCTACATATTCAGCTGGAGCCATGTGTACTCCTTTGTTGATGCCTTAGTCCCTGGCAGCTCTGAGGTGTCTGGTTTGTTGATATTGTTGTTCTCCCTATGGGGTTGCAAACCCTTTCAGCTCCTTCAATCCTTTCTCTAACTCCTCTATTGGAGAATAATTAAAGAAGATACCTATTGTCAATGTCAGTGTGAAGTCTTCACATACAGACATACACACACACACACACACACACAAACACACACACACACACACACACACACACACACACACACACAC